>NC_053022.1:333656204-333869080 GCF_003073215.2 Triticum urartu
AAGCTTCAACTGTGGTTCGTAAAAGCAATATTCAAACATATACACCTCCTGAGCAAGTTAAAGTTGAACCTAATATTGCTATTGTTAAAGATCTCTTGTCTGATAATATAGATGGGCATGTTATTTATTTCTGTGATGAAACTGCTAGAATTACTAAACCCCGTGATACAGATAAACCTAGACCTGTGGTAGGTATGCCGGTTATTTCTGTTAAAATAGGAGATCATTGTTATCATGGCTTATGTGATATGGGTGCTAGTGCTAGTGCAATACCTATTGACTTATACAACGAAATTATGCATGACATTGCACCCATTGAGTTAGAAGATATTGATGTCACAATTAAACTTGCTAATAGAGATACTATTTCACCAATGGGAATTGCTAGAGATGTTGAAGTCTTGTGTGGGAAAACTAAATATCCTGCTGATTTTCTTGTTCTTGGCTCCCCACAAGATAGTTTTTGTCCCATTATATTTGGTAGACCCTTCTTAAATACTGTTAATGCTACCATAGATTGCAAGAGAGATGTTGTTACTGTCGGTTTAGATGATATGACTCGTGAATTTAATTTTTCTAAATTTAGTAGAAAACATCATGAAGAAGAATTACCTAGTAAAGATGAAATTATTGGTCTTGCTTCTATTGCCATACCTCCTAGTGATCCTTTAGAACAATATTTACTAGACCATGAAAATGATATGTTTATGAATGAAAGAAGGGAATTAGATGAAGTATTCTTAAACAGAAACCTATTCTAAAACATAATTTACCTGTTGAAATCCTAGGAGATCCTTCTCCACCCAAGGGTGATCCCGTGTTTGAGCTTAAACCGTTACCGGATACTCTTAAATATGCTTATCTTGATGAGGAAAAGATGTATCATGTTATTATTAGTGCTAACCTTTCAGAACATGAAGAAGAGAGATTATTGAAAATTCTGAAGAAGCACCGTGCTGCTATTGGGTATACTCTTGATGATCTTAAGGGCATTAGTCCCACTCTATGCCAACATAAAATTAATTTGGAAGAAGATGCTAAACCAGTTCGTGATCATCAACGTCGGCTGAATCCTAAAATGAAAGAAGTGCTAAGAAAGGAGATACTAAAGCTCCTTGAGGCAGGTATAATTTACCCCGTTGCTGATAGTCAGTGGGTAAGTCATGTCCATTGTGTCCCTAAGAAGGGAGGTATTATTGTTGTTCCTAATGATAAAGATGAATTGATTCCTCAAAGAATTATTACTGGTTATAGGATGGTAATTGATTCCGTAAATTAAATAAGGCTACTAAAAAAGATCATTACCCCTTACCTTTTATCGATCAAATGCTAGAAAGATTATCCAAACATACACATTTTTGCTTTCTACATGGTTATTCTGGCTTCTCTCAAATACATGTATCAGCCAATGATCAATCAAACACTACTTTTACATGCCCTTTTGGTACTTCTGCTTATAGACGTATGCCTTTTGGTTTATGTAATGCACCTGCTACCTTCCAAAGATGCATGATGGCTATATTCTCTAACTTTTGTGAAAATATTTGTGAGGTTTTCATGGACGACTTTTCCGTCTATGAATCTTATTTTGATCATTGCTTGAGCAACCTTGATCGAGTTTTGCAGAGACGTGAAGAAACTAATCTTGTCCTGAATTGGAAAAAGTGCCACTTTATGGTTAATGAAGGTATTGTCTTGGGGCATAAAGTTTCTGAAAGAGGTATTGAAGTTGATAAAGCCAAGGTTGATGCTATTGAAAAGATGCCATGTCCCAAGGACATCAAAGGTATAAGAAGTTTCCTTGGTTATGCCGGTTTTTATAGGAGGTTCATTAAGGACTTCTCAAAAATCTCTCGGCCTTTGACTAATTTATTACAAAAAGATATACCATTTGTCTTTGATGATGATTGTATAGAAGCATTTGAAATACTTAAGAAACCATTGATCTCTGCACCTATTGTTCAGCCACCTGATTGGAATTTACCCTTTGAAATTATGTGTGATGCTAGTGATTATGCTGTAGGTGCTATTCTAGGACAAAGAATTGATAAGAAACTAAATGTTATTCAATATGCTAGTAATACTCTAGACAATGCTCAAAGAAATTATGCTACTACTGAAAAAAAATCTTAGTAGTTGTATTTGCCTGTGATAAGTTTAGACATTATATTGTTGATTCTAAAGTAACTATTCACACTGATCATGCTGCTATTAAATATGTTATGGAAAAGAAAGATGCTAAACCTAGACTTATTAGATGGGTTCTCTTTCTTCAAGAATTTGATCTACATATTGTTGATAGAAAAGGAGTCGAGAACCCCGTTGCAGACAACTTGTCTAGGTTAGAAAATGTGCTTGATGACCCACTACCTATTGATGATAGCTTTCTTAATGAGCAACTAAATGTCATAAATGCTTCTCATACTGCTCCATGGTATGCTGATTATGCTAATCACATTGTTGCTAAGTTTATACCACCTAGTTTCACATACCAGCAAAAGAAAAGGTTCTTTTATGATTTGAGGCATTACTTTTGGGATGACCCACATCTTTATAAAGAAGGAGTAGATGGTGTTATTAGACGTTGTGTACCTGAGCATGAATAGGAACAGATCCTACGCAAGTGTCACTCCGAAGCTTATGGAGGGCACCATGCTGGAGATAGAACTGCACATAAGGTACTACAATCTGGTTTTTATTGGCCTACTCTCTTCAAGGATGCCCATAAGTTTGTCTTATCTTGTGATGAATGTCAAAGAATTGGTAATATTAGTAGACGTCAAGAAATGCCTATGAATTATTCACTTGTTATTGAACCATTTGATGTTTGGGGCTTTGACTATATGGGACCTTTTCCTTCCCCTAATGGTTATACACATATTTTAGTTGTTGTTGATTATGTTACTAAGTGGGTAGAAGCTATTCCAACTAGTAGTGCTGATCATAACACTTCTATTAAAATGCTTAAAGAAGTTATCTTTCCAAGGTTTGGAGTCCCTAGATATTTAATGACTAATGGTGGTTCACATTTTATTCATGGTGCTTTCCGTAAAATGCTTGCTAAATATGATGTTAATCATAGAATTGCATCCCCTTATCACCCTCAGTCTAGTGGTCAAGTAGAATTAAGTAATAGAGAACTCAAATTAATTTTGCAAAAGACTGTTAATAGGTCTAGAAAGAATTGGTCCAAGAAACTTGATGATGCATTATGGGCCTATAGAACTGCATATAAAAATCCTATGGGTATGTCTCCGTATAAAATGGTCTATAGAAAAGCATGTCACTTACCTCTCGAACTAGAATACAAGGCTTATTGGGCTATTAAAGAACTAAATTATGATTTTAAACTTGCCGGTGAGAAGAGGTTATTTGATATTAACTCACTTGATGAATGGAGAACCCAAGCCTACGAAAATGCCAAGTTGTTTAAAGAAAAAGTTAAAAGGTGGCATGATAAAAGAATACAAAAGCATGAGTTTGATGTAGGTGATTATGTATTGCTATACAACTCTCGTTTAAGATTCTCTGCAGGAAAACTTCTCTCCAAATGGTAAGGTCCTTACGTTATCGAAAAGGTCTACCGTTCCGGTGCCATAAAAATCAACAACTTCGAAGGCACAAATCCGAATGTGGTAAATGGTCAAAGAATAAAACATTATATCTCAGGTAATCCCATAAATGTTGAAACCAATGATATTTAAACTATAACCCCAGAGGAATACATAAGGGACACTTTCCGGAATGTTTCAGACTCTGAAAAGGAATAGGTATGTGGTACGGTAAGTAAACCGACTCCAAAACAGTTTTTAAGGCAATGTTTCTCCATTTTGGAATATTTAGAAAAATAGAAAAATAAGCAGCAGTCCGGAAAGGACACGAGGGCTCCATGAGGGTGGAGGGTGCGCCCTACCCCCTGGGCGCGCCCCCTACCTCGTGGGCACCTCGTGTGCTCTCTGGACTCCGTTTTCTTATAGAACATATATTTTGGTCGGTAAAAATTCATTATATAACCTCCCGGGAGTTTTGACGCCCGTATCACGCAAAAATCTCTTGTCTTTGTTTCGACCTGTTTTCTGACCAGGGTTCTCAAGGCCAGGCACTATGTCGCCTCCCTCCTCCTCCAACCATGAGGGCAATGATGCTTGGCTAATGAAGATAGAGCTGAAGAGAGAAGAACCTATGGAGATCCACAAGGATGAAGGGATCAAGAAGGCCATGGAGGACCAAGTTCCAGCAACAGAAGACACCCTTCAACTAGATCACAATCTTCTTACCCCAACAGAAATCGAAGCCTTCAAGATGATTGAGTTGGCTCGTATACAAAATAAGTATCTCACACATGAAAATATTTTGTTGAAGGAGCATATCATCGCACTCAAGGGCATTATCCGCAAGCTAGAAGACCTCCTACGTCGATGTGCGACTATCCATCATCAACAACTCCACCTTCTTCACCAACAAAGGATACATAATCACCTGGGTATGGGCACTCCACTTGGCAACTGCCAAGCTTGGGGGAGTGCCCCGGTATCGTATCACCATCACTTTTATCTCTACCATTTTTCTTAGTTTGATCATTTTGGTAATATTTTGATCTAGTAGAATAAAAGTTCTTAGTATGATCTATTTGTGAGTTTTTCTTTATGATCCTTCTATGTAATCGAGTTCGTGAGCTATATAATAAAGATTAGTGTTGAGTCAAGGGCTTGATTATCTTTGCCATGATCCTAAGTGAATAAAAGAAAAGAGAAAGAAATAAAAAGAAACAAAGAGATCATGTGACTCTTATGGAGAGTAATGAGCTCACATATAAAGAGTATGATGAATAAAAGTTATTGAGAGTTGACAAACATAGTTTTGGTCATCGTTGCAATTAATAGGAAGAAATAAAGAAAGAGAGGTCTTCACATATAAATATACTATCTTGGACATCTTTTATGATTGTGAGCACTCATTAAAATATGACATGCTAAAGAGTTGACATTGGACAAGGAAGACAACGTAATGGTTTATGTTCTCTTACATCTGAGATAAATTATATTGTCTTGGATCCTCCAACATGTTGAGTTTGCCTTTATCCCTCATGCTAGCCAAATTCATTGCACCAAGTAGAGATACTACTTGTGCTTCCAAATACCCTTAAACCAGTTTTGCCATGAGAGTCCACCATACCTACCTATGGATTGAGTAAGATCCATCAAGTAAGTTGTCATCGGTGCAAGCAATAAAAATATTGCTCTCTAAATATGTATGATTGATTGGTGTGGAAGAAATAAGCTTTATACGATCGTGTGACATGGAATTAATAAAAGTGACACACTGCATAATAAAGGTCCATATCACAAGTGGAAATATAAAGTGATGTTCTTTTGCATTAGCATTTTGTGCATCTACCCATAAAAGCGCATGACAACCTCTGCTTCCCTCTGCGAAGGGCCTATCTTTTACTTTTATCTCCTACATTGCATAAGAGTCATGGTGATCCTCACCCTTCTTTTTACATTTTATCCTTTGGAAGCACAATATGTTGGAAGGATCCTAGTATATATGGCTAATTGGCTGTGAGTTTTCATGAACTATTACTGTTGACATTACCCTTGAGGTAAAACGTTGGGAGGCAAAACTATAAGGCCCTGTCTTTCTCTGTGTCCGATTAAAACTCCATACCCATAAGTATTGCGTGAGTGTCAGCAATTGTGAAAGACTATATGATAGTTGAGTATGTGGACTTGCCAAAAAGCTCTTACACATTGACTCTTTCCTATGTTATGATAAATTGCAATTGCCTCAATGACTGAGATTATAGTTTGTTAGTCTTCAATGAAGTTTATGATTCATACTTGATATTGTGATTGAATTATTACTCTAGCATAAGATATCATATGACAAGAATTATATAAGTTGATGTTCTAAGAATGATCATGATGCCCTCATGTCCGTATTTTATTTTTATCGACACCTTCATCTCTAAACATGTGGACATATTTTTTGATTTCCACTTTTCGCTTGAGGACAAGCGAGGTCTAAGCTTGGGGGAGTTGATACGTCCATTTTGCATCATGCTTTTATATCAATATTTATTGCATTATGGGCTATTATTACACATTATGTCACAATACTTATGCCTATTCTCTCTTATTTTACAAGGTTTACATAAAGAGGGAGAATGCCGGCAGCTGGGATTCTCGCTGGAAAAGGAGCAAATATTAGAGACCTATTCTGCACAGCTCCAAAAGTCCTGAAACTTCACGGATGATGTTTTCCAAATATAAAAAAAACATTGAGCTCAAGAACTTCACCAGGGGGGCACACCCTGCCCACGAGGGTGGGGGCACGCCCTACCCCCTGGGCATGCCCCCCTACCTCGTGGGCCCCCTGGTGGCCCTTCGGTGACCATCTTCTGCTATATGGACTCTTTCGATGGGAAAAAATCATAAGCCATCTTCTCGGACAAAACTCCGCCGCCACGAGGCGGAGCCAATCTAGGGTTCTGGCGGGGCTGTTCTACGAGGGAAACTTCCCTTCGGGAGGGGGAAATCATCGCCATCGTCATCACCACCGCTCCTCTCATCGGAGAGGGTAATCTCCATCAACATCTTCATCAGCACCATCTCATCTGAAAACCCTAGTTCATCTCTTGTATCCAATTCTTGTCTCCAAGTTCGAGATTGGTGCTAGTAGGTTACTAGTAGTGTTAATTACTCCTTGTAGTTGATGCTAGTTGGTTTAATTGGTGGAAGATCATATGTTCAGATCCTATATGCACATTAATACCCCTCTGATTATGAACATGTTTATGCTTTGTGAGTAGTTACTTTTGTTCCTGAGGACATGGGAGAAGTCTTGGTATTAGTAGTCATGTGAATTTGGTATTCGTTCGATATTTTGATGAGATGTATGTTGTCTCTCCTCTAGTGGTGTTATGTGAACGTCGACTACATGACACTTCACCATTGTTTGGTCCTAGAGGAAGGCATTGGGAAGTAATAAGTAGATGATGGGTTGCTAGAGTGACAGAAGCTTAAACCCTAGTTTATGCGTTGCTTCGTAAGGGGCTGAATTGGATCCATATGTTTCATGCTATGGTTAGGTTTACCTTAATACTTTTGTTGTATTTGCGGATGCTTGCAATAGAGGTTAATCATAAGTGGGATGTTTTTCCAAGTAAGGGCAGCACCAAGCACCGGTCCACCCACATACCAAATTATCAAAGTACCGAACGTGAATCATATGAGCGTGATGAAAACTAGCTTGACGATATTCCCATGTGTCCTCCGGAGCGCTTTACATCATATAAGAGTTTGTCCAGGCTTGTCCTTTGTTACAAAAAGGATTGGGCCACCTTGCTGCACTTTATTTACTTTTGTTACTTGTTGCTCGTTACAAATTATCTTATCACAAAACTATCTGTTACCACTTATTTCAGTACTTGCAGAGAATACCTTGCTGGAAACCGCTTATCATTTCCTTCTGCTCCTCGTTGGGTTCGACACTCTTACTTATCGAAAGGACTATGATAGATCCCCTATACTTGTGGGTCATCAACCTGGAAGGTTCACGCGAGATACTACAAGGCGTGGCCGGGCATCTTAGCCCTTGACGCAAGTACTCGAGACGGGCCGACGGGGTCACATCGATCGTGAGTCTCTTCTCGTTACCGCGTGCTCCTAATTCACTACGATTTGGATATTTGATCTGAGGGGCCTCTGGCCAAATAACACTAACCATCACGTGGGCATAGTATGGGCGTTCTGCGACGTATGCATCAGCCGAAGCTTAATCGACGTCAGCGACTGAGCGGCGCGCGCCGGGTTGGACTGCATAAGCTCCTGCCTTGTTGAAGGAGGTAGCTAGGTCTGCTCAACGGCCGCGTACGCAACGTGCAGGAGTTCCCGGGGAGATGGCCCATGACCCCTGGGCATAGGTTTAGTCCGGCATGCTGACCTCTCTATTAAGTCTAGGTCGGGTTGTGGCATATTGTTTGGCCGAGGCCGGGCATGACCCAGGAAAGTGTGTCCGGCCGGAGTTAATCGAGCATGATGGGTAAGTTGGTGCACCCCTGCAGGGAAGAAAACATCTATCGATGGCCTGTCCTACGGTAACGGACACTTGGAGTTGTATCTCGATCGATACAACTAGAACTGGATACTTGTGATGGGAATTGGATTGTGATGAGAAATGGATAGTATGGCTCTGGGATTGCTTTCTCGTAGGGAGTCGAGAAAGGATCTCTGGACGAGGTTGATAACACTTCTACTACTTTACTTTATGCTACTCTACTCCCTCCTGTTGCTGCAAGATGGTGGGTTCCAGAAGATGCTAGTCTTTGATAGGCTAGCCTTTCCCCTTCCCTTCTGGCATTTTGCAGTTCAGTCCACAGATACAACCCATTCCTTTGATAGAGATGCATACTTCGTTTAGTTCTGATGTAAGTCTTGCGAGTACTTTGGATGAGTACTCACGGTTGCTTTGCTACCACTTTTTTCTCCATACCCAATTGTTGCGACCAGATGACGGATCCCAGGAGCCAGACGACACCACTGACGACTACTGCTACCTCGAGGGTGCCTACTACCATGTGGACACCGCTAATGACTAGGAGTAGTTAGGAGGCTCCCAGGCAGGAGGCCTTGCCTTTTCGATCAATGTTGCTTTTGTGCTACCCTTCTTAAGCCAAACTTGTCTAACTTATGTATGTACTCAGATATTGTTGCTTCCGCTGACTCTTGTGTATTCGAGCTTACGTATTTGAGCCCTCGAGGCCTCTGGCTTGTAATATAAAGCTTGTATTATTTTAATTTGTGTCTAGAGTTGTGTTTTGATATCTTCCCGTGAGTCCTTGATCTTGATCGTACACATTTGCGTGTATGATTAGTGTACGGTCAAATCGGGGGCGTCACATTTACCGTGCTTCCTAGAAACAAAGTCTCTCTTATCATAACGTTGATTCTTTGATTGTGGGTTATCAAGATCAATAGCAGGTTCAATCTCTACATCATTGTTATTGCTAGGTTGAGCATCAACATGAACATCATCATTAACATTATCACTAGGTTCATGTTCGTTACCAGATTGTGTTTCAGCATCGGAAATAGAAATATCATTGGGATTCTCAGGTGTGTCTACAACAGGTTCACTAGAAGCATGCAAAGTCCTATCATTTTTCTCTTTCTTCTTCTTTGAAGAACTAGGTGCATCAACATTAGTTCTCTGAGAATCTTGCTCAATTCTCTTAGGGTGGCCCTCAGGATACAAAGGTTCCTGAGTCATTTTACCCCCTCTAGTCACAACTCTAACAACATTATCATTTTTCTTATTATTTAATTCATTGAGCAAATCATTCTGAGCTTTAAGTACTGTTCTACTTGAGTGGTAACCATAGAAGCATGTTTACTAATAAGTTTAAGTTCACCTTTAACTCTAGACATATAATCACTCAAGTGTTCAATCATATAAGCATTGCATTTCAATTGTCTACCAACATAAGCATTGAAGTTTTCTTGTTTAACAATAAAATTTTCAAACTCATCCAAGCATTGGCTAGCAGACTTATAACGAGGAATGTCACCTTCATTAAATATATAGAGAGAATTTACCTTTACTACCTGTGTCGGGTTATCAAGACCATGTATTTCTTCAATAGGTGGTAAATTCTTAACATCTTCAGCTTTAATACCTTTTTCTTTCATAGATTTCTTTGCCTCTTGCATATCTTCAGGACTGAGAAACAGAATACACCTTTTCTTCGGAGTTGGCTTAGGAGTTGGTTCAGGAAGTGTCCAATCATTTTCATTACTCAACATATTATTCAATAGCAATTCAGTTTGATCAACAGTTCTTTCCCTGAAAACACAACCAGCACAACTATCCAGGTGGTCTCTGGAAGCATCGGTTAGTCCATTATAAAAGATATCAAGCATTTCATTTTTCTTGAGAGGATGATTAGGCAAAGCATTAAGTAATTGGAGAAGCCTCCCCCAAGCTTGTGGGAGACTCTCTTCTTCAATTTGCACAAAATTATATATTTCCCTTAGAGCAGCTTGTTTCTTATGAGCGGGGGAATATTTAGCAGAGAAGTAATAAATCATATCCTGGGGACTATGCACACAACTAGGATCAAGAGAATTAAACCATGTTTTAGCATCACCCTTTAAAGAGAACGGAAACAACTTAAGGATAAAGTAATAGCGAGTTTTCTCATCATTAGTGAAGAGGGTGGCTATATCATTTAATTTAGTAAGATGTGCCACAACAGTTTCAGATTCATAGCCATAAAAAAGATCAGATTCAACTAAAGTAATTAACTCAGGATCGATAGAGGAATCATAATCCTTATCAGAAATACAGATAGGTGAAGTAGCAAAAGCAGGGTCATATTTCATTCTAGCATTCAAAGATTTTTCTTTCAGCTTAGCTAACAGTTTCCTAAGATCATATCTATCATTGCAAGCTAAGAAGTCTCTAGCAGTTTCTTCATTCATAACATAACCCTCAGGCACAACAGTCAATTCATATCTAGGGGAGAATCTTCATCATCACTCATCAATATTATCAGTTTCAATAATTTCATTCTCTGTAGCCCTAGCAAGTTGTTCATCGAGAAATTTACCTAATGGCACAGTATTATCAAGCATAGAAGTAGTTTCATCATAAGTATCATGCAAAGCAGAAGTGGCATCATCAATAACATGCGACATATCAGAATAAATAGCAGGTGTAGGTGTCGCAAGTTTATTCAAAACAGAAGATGAATCAAGTGCAGAGCTACATGGCAGTTCCTTACCTCCCCTCGTAGTTGAGGGAAAAATCTTGGTTCTTTTATCTTTCAAGTTCTTCATAGTGATCAGCAGATATAAATCCCAAGTGACTCAAAGAAGAGAGCTATGCTCCCCGGCAACGGCGCCAGAAAATAGTCTTGATAACCCACAAGTATAGGGGATCGCAAAAAAATTTGAGGGTTGAGTATTCAACCCAAATTTATTGATTCGACTAAAGGGGAGCCAAAGAATATTCTAAGGTATTAGCAGCTGAGTTGTCAATTCAGCCGCACCTGAAAGACTTAATATCTATAGCAAAGTATTTAGTAGCAAAGTAGTATGGAAGTAACGGTAACGGTGGCAAAGGTAACAGTAGTAGTTTTATAGCAAGCATAACAGTGGCAACGGAAAAGTAACTAAGCACAGATCAATATGTGAAAATCTGGTAGGCAATGGATCAGTGATGGATAATTATGTTGGATGCGATTCCTCATGTAACAGTTATAACATAGGGTAGCACAGAACTAGCTCCAGTTCATCAATGTAATGTAGGCATGTATTCCGAATATAGTCATACGTGCTTATGGAAAAGAACTTGCATGACATCTTCTGTCCTACCCTCCCGTGGCAGCGGGGTCCTATTGGAAACTAAGGGATATTAAGGCCTCCTTTTAATGGAGTACCGGACCAAAGTATTAACACTTACTGAATACATGAACTCCTCAAACTACGGTCATCACCGGTAAGTATCCTGATTATTGTCACTTCGGGGCTAACGGATCATAACACGTAATAGGTGACTATAGACTTGCAAGATAGCATCAAGAACTCACATATATTCATGAAAACATAACAGGTTCAGATTTGAAATCATGGCACTTGGGCCCTAGTGACAAGCATTAAGCATAGCAAAGTCATAGCAACATCAATCTCAGAACATAATGGATACTAGGGATCAAACCCTAACAAAACTAACTCGATTACATGATAAATATCATCCAACCCATCACTGTCTAGCAAGCCTACGATGGAATTACTCACACATAGCGGTGAGCATCATGAAATTGGTGATGGTGGAAGGTTGATGATGATGATGGCGACGGATTCCCCTCTTTGGAGCCCCGAACGAACTCCAGATCAGCCCTCCCGAGAGAGATTAGGGCTTGGCGGTGGCTCTGTATCGTAAAACGTGATGAATCCTTCTCTCTGTTTTTTTCTCCCTGAATGTGAATATATAGAGTTGGAGTTGAGGTCGGTGGAGAACCAGGGGGGCCACGAGGCAGGGGGCGCGCCCCCCCACCCTCGTGGACAGGGTGTGGGCCCCTAGCCTTGATTCTTTCGCCAGTTTTTTTATATATTCCAAAAATATTCTCCTTGATTTTCAGGTCATTCCGAGAACTTTTATTTCTGCACAAAAATAGCACCATGGCAATTCTGCTGAAAATAGCGTCAGTCCGGGTTAGTTCCATTCAAATCATGCAAGTTAGAGTCCAAAACAAGGGCAAAAGTGTTTGGAAAAGTAGATACGTTGGAGACGTATCAACCATCGCCCTCCCTTGTCCACCACCATCTCCACCCACCATTACTCAAATTTTTAGTAGCTGCGGCGTATCCTCAAACACCCCCCTCCATAGTCCCCCCACCCGGCCCCCTCCCCCTCGAACCCTAGCTCGCGGCCGCCGCCGGCGCCGCCGCCAACCCCTCCCAGTCTGCCCGTTCCTCCTAGCTTACATAACAAAGTTAAAGTTTCCCAGCGATTCCCATACCATCGCCCCACTCCCCTGAGTTTTTAGATGAGGCATGCGGTGTCCCTCCCTGCCAGATCCACATCCCCTGCTCCATAATGTCGTAGTCTAAGCTCGACCACGTATCTTGGGGAGCCCGACAAGCGTTCTGCCAAGAAGAGGTTTATCATGGCCTCTCTGGCCGACGTTGGTGAGGTGGCCGCCGTTCACCCCGACCTATCAATCCTGGAGCAACACATCGCCGCGGAAGCCGGCGAAGACGTTGACTACGTTGCCATGTCGAAGGCTTCATGTCAGCGGGCTAGCGTATTACTATATCTCGGGAAAGCTGGCAACGACATCAAGCTCGTCGACAGCGGCGGCTTCACGCGGGCCATGTCACAAGTTAAGTGGTCCATCCCCAACCCCTCTAGTTCAACCGTCGTTGATCTCTTCGACGGCCCTGCCGCTGATCTCCTCTGCCAAGCGGTCAAGGATTTGTGATCCTTATATGCCATCAAGCCCATTTTGTCATTTTTGAAGGACACGTTCTACGGCGGCGGCTTATGATCCTCAATTGCCAAGTTAGATCTCAATGACCATGACCATGAGGAGGGCACCCATGAAGGTACTTCCAAGGTGAAACAACCCATCTGTGACATCAAAGAGCGCACCATGGGTTTGTGCTCTTCCAACTAGAAGGATCCCATCCATGAAATGTGAGGCAACATCCTATCAGCAAATCTTACCTTTTCTAGCTTGCCAACCCGTACCCTTTGTTGTAGTAGCATTTGCCATGCGGTGCTTTAACTGTGTCATGTTTAATTATTTCAGTTATGCAAAAATGTATTGTTCAATAGGGCTATGTGTTGCTTAAGTATGAATTGTCCACTTCAGTTTCACGAATGGCTATATTTGGTTGTCTATAGTGAGTAGATGCCTTGTTTATCTGTATTTGGTTGTTAGGCTGGTTGCAGTGAGCATTTTTCCAGTTATCGAGCAGCTGCCTTGTTTATATGTATTTGGTTCTTAGTTTGGTTGCAATGAGCATTTGTCCAGTTATCCAGCAGATGCCTTGTTTATCTGTATTTGGTTGTTAGGTTGTTTTTTTTAGCATTTGTCTAGTTTTCGAGCAGATGCCTTGTTTATCAATATCTGCTTGTTAGGTTGGTTGCAGTGAGCATTTGTCCAGTTTTCAAGCATATGCCATGTTTATCTGTATCTGCTTGTTAGGTTGGTTGCAGTGAGCATTTGTCCAGTTTTCAAGCATATGCCATGTTTATCTGTATTTGCTTGTTAGGTTGGTTGTAGTGAGACTTTGTCTAGTTTTCAATGGCTATATTTGGTTGTCATACTAATAATTTATGCCTTATTTATTTTAGTCATTCACAATGTGTTTTTCATCATGTGCAAGTCGGAACTATGCCGCTCGACTGCGTCAATACCATTTTAAACGGCTAGATTTGGTTCCATTTATGCCTGGTGTAGTTAACACATGCCCTTTATTTCAGTTCTACACATTTATCCAGTGTGATGCTTAAGCATTACCTACGTTATATGCATTTTCAAGAATACCAGTTTGAATTGCAATATTTAATGGCTGTTAAACCTGCTGCCGGTAACATTACCTTCCATTTTATATCTGCTTTAACAGCATGCTGAAACCAGCACATTCAAGCTATCATTTGGAGATGATGTTGTTTACCTTTTCTATATTTGTTTGATGTACTTATCATGCCTTTCCACTACTTATGCAGGACAACAACGAGAGTGGCCACCATTTTTCTGCCGAGGTTAGCTTCATCCCTCGGCTTGTACTCCCCCCGTCGTTCCATAATGTAGCGCATATAGATCCAGGCCTGGACACTTGTTAGCTTCTAATATTGACTTGTTTCTTGTAGGTACATATGCCCTTGGCAAGGATCCACGCATCGACCCTTTTTGCGTATGGCGCAATCAGATATTCATGAATAAGCATCATGTGAGGAAACTAATAAGGATTATTAGCAAAAAGATACGAATGGTGGCAAGCAAATTATTTGTATATGCTCTATCCAACACAATAGTGAGTTGTAGGATGGTAACTACAAACTCTCCAGCCTTCTCTTTTTACTGCCCATAATGAGTTCTTAGACAACAATGTCTGAATCTTTTTCGTTCGCAGTGGTTCCTGTAGCAGTTCACTCAAGATTACCTCACAAAGTACATGATTGGTGGACACACAATGAAGGTTAAAGTATTTCATCCAGACTACAATGAGCATCGAGAAGTCATAATGAAGATAATGAAGGATGGACGGGCAGCCATCACAAGGGGTTGGCCAAGAGTTGTGCACGCATTATGCATGGAGGAGGGCACAATATGGGCATTCCGCTTCACCTTCTCCAGTAACCAGAATGTCTTTCGCCTCTCTCTTTACAGTCTTTAGTACAACTGTGGTTCATCATTCTTTACTTGGTGCTTCCATAGTTCTTTAGTATATGTACCTGTGGATCGAATTATGCATTCGTGGTTGAACCTATATTTGTAATAAACATGGTTGGATATGAAATAAAGGATGCCTTCTTTCAAATTCAAAACATGTGGTTTTTAAATTAGGGATTCATTAGGGATTACACTGCACATGGTTTGTGAAAGCAAAACTTCTGCGATAGACATGGAGATCAGACACGTTTCTAGGATCCACTACGTGTGCGATCAATCTCCACTTCACACACGACATCCTCTTGAAAACTATTTGCATTAGGCCACCTTGCGCAAACGTTTACCACATAAAAACCGTGTGTGATGGACAGCCTTTGCCACACAGTTTCTTCTACGCACCGTGTGTGATGCATTCAATAACGCAAATGATAAAATTGTTAATATCATGTGTAATAGCAACACTATCACAAACGATTTAACGGGGAAAATTGTGTGTGATGTACCAACGAATGAAAACATTTTTCTTGGAGCGACTGTGTGGGATGTACATATGAACGGAAACGTTCAGCGGGGACTGACTGTGTGGGATGTACTTGCGACCGGAAACGATTTCACCTGTATAATTGTATTTTTCTTAGCACCACTGTACGTATAACCGTATTTGAGCTCTTGCCGGTCGCACACGACCTCATTTTTGCCGAGCGTGTGTGCCAGGAGGGCATATCCCCGATAGTTTCTGGGTCGTGTGGGAAGGACCTCCCTATCGCCCACACTCACTTGGTGACGGTTCCAGACGCCGTCGCGGAAAGGTGTTAAAAACCGTTTGTATAGCACCGCCGCGTACCAGTGGCAGCAAAGCTGGCAGACCCATGTGTGTGGTAGATTCCGCTGTGCAAGCCTGGCGGCCGTCCATTGTAGGGGAACGTGGCATGCAATTTCAAAAAAATTCCCATGATTACCCAAGATCTATCTAGGATATGCATAGCAATGAGAGGGGGAGAGTGTGTCCATGTACCCTCGTAGATCAAAAGCGGAAGCGATAGGTTAACGTGGTTGATGTAGTCGAACGTCTTCACGATCCAACTGATCCAAGTACCGAACGTATGGCACCTCTGTGTTCAGCACAAGTTCAGCTCGATGACGTCCCTCGAACTCTTGATCCAGCAGAAGGTCGAGGGAGAGTTCCGTCATTACGACGACGTGGTGATGGTGATTGATGTCGCTTGAAACTACATCGGTATTTCCCCAAAGAGGAAGGAATGATGCGGTACAACGGCGGTAGGTATTTCCCTCAGATATGAAACCAAGGTTATCGAACCAGTAGGAGAACCAAGCAACACAACGTAAACAGCCCCTGCACACAAATAACAACCACTCACAAACCGACGTGTTAAAGGGGTTGTCAATCCCTTTCAGGTAACAGCGCCTAACACGGTGCGTGGATGGGAGATAAATTTGTGATAGACTGAGCTAATAGATCGCAAATAAAATAAAGTGCAACAAAGTATTTTTGTATTTTTGGTTTAATAGATCTGAAAATAAAAGCAAGAGAAAAAAATAGATCACAAAGACAAATATATGAGAAAGAAGACCCGGGGGCCGTAGGTTTCACTAGTGGCTTCTCTCGAGAAAAATAGCAAACGGTGGGTAAAAAAATTACTGTTGGGCAATGGAGAGAACCTCAAATAATCATGATGATATCCAGGCAATGATCATTACATAGGCATCACGTCCAAGATTAGTAGACTGATTCCTTCCTGCATCTACTACTATTACTCCACACATCGACTGCCATCTAGAATACATCTAGTGTATTAAGTTCATGGAAAAACTGAGTAATGCAATAAGAACGATGACATGATGTAGACGAGATCCATTTATCTATGGCGGTAGATATAGATCCCATCTTTTTATCCTTAGTATCAACGATACATACGTGTCGGTTCCCTTTCTGTCACTGGGATCAAGCACCGTAAGATCGAACCCACTACCGGGCACCTCTTCCCATTTCAAGATAAATAGATCAAGTTGGCCAAACAAAACCCAAATATCGGAGAAGAAATACGAGGCTATAAGAGGTCATGCATAAAAGAGATCAAAGAAACTAAAATACTTTCATGGATATAAAAAGATAGATCTGATCATAAACTCAAAGTTCATCGATCCCAACAAACACACCACAAACGAGTTACATCATATGGATCTCCAAGAGACCATTGTATTGAGAATCAAGAGAGAGAGAGATAGAGAGATGAAGCCATCTAGCTACTAACTACGGACCCGAAGGTATACAAAGAACTACTCACGCATCATCGGAGAGGCACCAATGGAATTGGTGAACTCCTCCGTGATTGTGTCTAGATTGGATCTGGTGGTTCTAGACTCTGCGGCGGCAGGATGAATATTTTGCGACTCCCCTAGAGTTCTAGGATTTTGGGGTATTTATAGAGCAAAGAGGCGGCCCAGGGGGCACCCGAGGTGGGCACAACCCACCAGGGAGCGCCTAGGCCTCCTAGCGCGCCCTGGTGGGTTGTCCCCTCCTCGGGACTCCCCGTAGGTGCAACTAGGGCCCAACATCTTCCTTCTGGTCCATAAATAATCTCCGTAGAGTTTCGTGGCATTTGGACTCCGTTTGATATTGATTTTCTGCGATGTAAAAAACAAGGAAAAACAGCAACTTGCACTTGGCACTATGTCAACAGGTTAGTACCAAAAAATGATGTAAAATGACTATAAAAATGATTATAAAATATCCAAGATTGATAATAAAACAGCATGGAACAATCAAAAATTATAGATACGTTTGAGACGTATCAGCATCCCCAAGCTTAACTCCTACTCGTCCTCGAGTAGGTAAGTGATAAAAACATATTTTTTTATGTGGAGTGATGTTCATCATGTCATAACATATTCTTTTCTTTATAGCATGGACATTTGGACTTTTATGTGATTCAAATAAATAGTCTAGTTTTGACATAATAATTTAGATACACAAGCATATCAACAAGCAACCATGTCTTTCAAAATATCAACATTAAAATAAGTTATCCCTAGCCCATCGTGCTCAAACATTGATCCATTCATGAAACATACTCAAATATTAACTACACTCAATACTTAAGCACGATCATATTGCCTCCTAGTTGGTGCTTTTATAAGAGAAGATGGAGACTCAAAATAGAAATAAAAATTGCATAAAGTAAAGATAGGCCCTTCGCAGAGGGAAGTAGGTATTTGTAGAGGTGCCAGAGCTCAAAGCAAAAAATTTTAGATAAAAACATTTTGGGAGGTGTATCCATCCCACCAACGAAAATGACTTAGAGTTCCCAATACTTTCCATGCATAGATATATCATAGGCGGTTCCCAAACAGAAAATAAAGTTTAATCCTTTTTCCACCATAACTTTCACTTTCAATGGCTAGCCATATCCACGGTTGCCCTCCATACCAACACTTTCCAAGGAATTTATTATTTGACAACATAAAGTAAATTCATTTCTTTTTGCATTTCGGGACTGGGCATCCCTAATACCTTTGCCTTACTCTCGTGCAATGACAAGTGAATAAACACTCATCTTGAGAATAACACATCTAGCACAGAAAATATTAGTCACCCCTCACCGCTTCGCTAGTGAAACAAACACACAAAAGAGAAG
The DNA here is from genome assembly GCF_003073215.2 of Triticum urartu. Classification (NCBI taxonomy): domain Eukaryota; kingdom Viridiplantae; phylum Streptophyta; class Magnoliopsida; order Poales; family Poaceae; genus Triticum; species Triticum urartu. Next base: position 333,674,769 of record NC_053022.1, read on the forward strand.
TTTATTTTGAAAATTAGAGATGGCACATGCAAATTTGCTTAGAACGGCAAAAGAATACCGCATATAGGTAGATATAGTGGACTCATATGGCAAAATTGGTTTAAAGGATTTTGGATGCACAAGTAGAGGACATACTTAGTGCAAAATGAAGGCTAGCAAAAAGATTGATAAGCGACCAACCAAGAAACGAATAATCTCATAAGAAAGCATTAAGCATAATTAGCGCCGAATAATGCACCACAAGTAGGATATAATTTCATTGCATGATTATTGACTTTCGTGCATGCATAGGGAATCACAAACCTTAACACCAATATTCTTACTAAAGCATAATTACTCATCAAGGTGACTCACATATCATATCTCAAAACTATTACTAAGAATCAAGCTTATTTTGTCCAATGATCTTCATGACATTTTTTTCTCTTTTTTTCTTTATCCTTCTTGGGTAGCTATCACTTTGGGACTAATTTTCATGTGTTGCTTTTCATAAGCTCAAACAAATATAAGTGAAGATCATTAGCATAAAATTTTTTCTTTCTCTCAAAATAATTTAAGTGAAGCAAGAGATAATTCCTTCAAAATTTTACTAACTCTCAAATAAATCTAAGTGAAGCAACAGAGCTTTTATTCAAAAATAACAAAGCACACCGTGCTCAAAAAGATATAAGTGAAGCACTAGAGCAAGTCCATTGCTCATACGAAATTTAAGTGAAGCATAGAGAGCAATTCTAACAAGTCAAGATATAGTTTTGGCTCTATCAAATAGGTGTGTCCAGCAAGGATTGATGACTTAAAACACAAAATAAAACAAGCAAAGACACATATCATACAAAACGCTCCAAGCAAAATACATATCATGTGACGAATAAAAATATAGTCTCGAGTAAAATACCGATAGTTGTTGGAAGAAAGTGGGGATGCCACTCGGGGGCATCCCCAAGCTTAGTAGGTTTCTCATTCTTGGATAATAGCTTGGGATGTCGGGGTATCCCCAAGCTTATGCTCTTACATCCTTCCTTCATCCATCGTAAGATAACCCAAAACTTGAAAACTTCAATCACACAAAACTCAACAAAGCCTTCGTGGGATCCGTTAGTATAAGAATAATAAATCACTACTATAAGTGTTGTATCAAAATAAATCATATTTTGTTCTTGTATTATATCTACTGTAATTCAACTTTTCTATGGAAAAAACACATCAAAGAAAACCATAGAGCCATCAAAATAAGCACACAACACAAAGAAAACAAAATCTGTCAAAACAGAACAGTCTGTAGAAATATGACTATTTTGAATACTTCTTTAACTCAAAAAATCTGAAAAATTAGGACGACGTGGGAAATTTGTATATTTATCTACTACAATTGGAATGGATATTTTATCGCTCTCTGGTAAAAATTAAAATTAATTTCATGAGCACAAAACTTTCTATTTTTCAGCAAGATCAAACAACTATTGCCCAAGAAGATCCTAAAGGCTTTACTTGGCACAAACACTAACTAAAATACAAAAACACAATCATAACAGTAGCATAATTGTGCTAACACTCAAAAACAGGGAGAAGAAAGCAAAAATAAATGTTATTCATTGGGTTGCCTCCCAACATGCGCTATAGTTTTACGCCCTTAGCTAGGCATAAAGCAAGGATCTAAGTTTTGTCTTCTTTGGTTCGAGATCCATAAGATGCCCTCATGATTGATTCATAAGGTGGACAAATCCTTGTTCTAGGAAAGTGTTCCATACCCTTCCTCAAAGTTAATTGGAACTTAATATTGCCTTCTTTCATATCAATCACGGCATCGATAGTGTGTAAAAACGGTCTACCAAGAATAATTGGACAAGACGGATTGCAATCAATATCGAGAACAATAAAATCTATGGGCACCTAATTCATATTTGCAAGAATAAGAACATCATTAATTCTTCCCATAGGCTTTTTAATAGTAGAATCCGCCTAGTGCAAATTGAAGAAACATTCTTCAAGATTGGTAAGACCAAGCACATCACATAAAGATTTCGGAATTGTAGAAACACTAGCACCCAAGTCACAGAAAGCAAAACACTCATAATTTTTAATCTTGAATTTGATAGTAGGTTCCCATTCATCATGCAATTTTCTAGGAATTGAAACTTCCAATTCCAATTTCTCTTCTAGAGCTTTCATCATAGCATCAACAATATGTTTAGTAAAAGCTTTATTTTGTTCATAAGCATGGGGTGAATTCATCATGTATTGCAACAAAGGAATACAATCAATCAAGGAGCAACTATCATAATTAAAGTATTTGTAATCCAAAAGAGTGGGTGCATCACTAGCTAAAGTTTTGACCTCTTCAAACCCACTTTCATAATTTTTCTCAACAAGATTTTCACCCTCTGAAATATTGGGACACCTTCTACCTAAAGTTGACTTTTCTTCAGTCCCTTTTTATCAATATTAGCTTTACTAAACAAGGAATCAATAGAAGAAACACCTGCTTTTTCTAAGAATTCTCTTTTAGCTCTAAGCATAGCCGTTCTTTTCTTACTTTCATCCACAGAAACATAAAGAGCTTTAATTGATTCATCTACTTTAGGCACAAAAAAATTATCTTGAGATTTTCCACATCATGAGCAATTCTATCAACACTTCTAGACAAATCATCAATCTTATTCAACTTTTGTTCCATGGAAGTGTTGAAAACTTTTTGCGCGTTGATAAATTCTTTAATATTATTCTCAAGATTATAGGTATTCCTATTATTATTATAAGATTGATTTCCATAGGAATTACCATAATTATTAGAGGAGTTACTAGGAAAAGGCCTAGGGTTAACATTACCTCTATAAGCATTGTTGTTGAAATTATTTCGAGAAATGAAATTCACATCAATGGCATCACTATTTTGCTCAATCAAAGTAGACAAAGGCATATCATTAAGACCAATAGGAGCACTTCTACTAGCAACCAATTTCACAAGAGCATCAATTTTTTCACTCAAAGAAGAAATTTCTTCAACCGAATTAACTTTTTTACTAGCAGTAGCCCTTTCGGTATGCCATTGCAAATAATTTGCCATTATATTGTCAAGCAATTTTGTGTCTTCCCAAAGTAATTTCCATAAAAGTACCACCCACGGTAGAATCTAAAAGATTACGAGAAACAAAATTCAACCCCGCATAAATTTTTTGTATGATCATCCAAAGATTTAACCCATGAGTTGGGCAATTCCTTAGCATCATTTTCATCCTTTCCCAAGATTGTCCAACATGCTCTTGTTCAAGTTGCTTGAAATTCATGATCTAGGTTCTAAGGGAAATGATATTTGCGGGAGGAAAATACTTAGTGATAAAAGCATCTTTTCACTTATTCCAAGAATCGATACTATTGCGAGGCAAAGAAGAGAACCAAATTTTAGAAGAATCACGCAAAGAAAACGAAAATAATTTCATCTTGACCACATCATTGTCCATATATATTTTCTTTTGTATATTGCATAATTCCACGAAGATATTAAGATGGGACGTGACATCCTCATTAGGAGTACCGGAAAATTTGTCTTTCATAACAAGATTCGGCAAAGCAGTATTAATAGCACAAGTCTCCCCACTAGTGGCGGGAGGAGCAAGCAGAGTGCCAATAAAATCATTGCTGTTGGTATTTGAGAAATCATATAACTTGGTGTTCTCTTGAGTCATGGTGACCACAAAACAAGGTTACACTCAAAATAGATCTGGCAAGAAAACGGTGAACGGAAAAAGAGAGGCGAATAAAACGGAAATTTTTTGTGAAGTGTGGAGAGGAAAACGAGAGGCAAATGGAGAATAATGTAAATTGCTAGGAGATGAGATTTGTGATTAGGAACCTGGTTATGATGAAGATCCTCCCCGGCAATGGCGCCAGAAATTCCTTTTGATGTCGCTTGAAGCTACGTCGGTATTTCCACAAAGAGGAAGGGATGATGCAGTACAGCAGCGGTAGGTATTTCCCTCAGATATCCAACCAAGGTTATCAAACCAGTAGGAGAACCAAGCAACACAACATAAACAGCCCCTGCATACAAATAACAACCACTCACAACCCAACGCGTTAAAGGGGTTGTCAATCCCTTTCGGGTAACGACACCTCAAACGGTGCGTGGACGGGAGATAAATTTGTGATAGATTGAGATAATAGATCGCAAATGAAATAAAGTGCAGCAAAGTATTTCTGAAAATAAAAGCAAGAGAAAAAATAGATCGCAAAGAAAAATATATGAAAGAAGACCCGGGGGTCGTAGGTTTCACTAGTGGCTTCTCTCGAGAAAAATAGCAAACGCTGGGTAAACAAATTACTGTTGGGAAATTGATAGAACCTCAAATAATTATGACGATATCCAGGCAATGATCATTACATAGGCATCACGTCCAAGATTAGTAGACCGACTCCTTCCTGCATCTACTACTATTACTCCACACATCGACCGCTATCCATCGTGCATCTAGTGTATTAAGTGTCGTGGTTCTAACTCTGACAGTGATGTAGGGGGGTGAGTATGGAGAGGCTAGATCCTAGCTATGGGGAAGTTGTTACACACGAGATTTACGAGTTCAGGCCCTTCTCGGAGGAAGTAATAGCCCTACGTCTCGGAGCCCGGAGGCGGTCGACTGGATTATGCGTGTATGGATTACAGGGGTGCGAACCCTTCCTACTGAGGAGGGGGGTGGCTTATATAGAGTTCGCCGGCCCCCTCCTGCCCTCAGTAATGCAGGGTTTAAAGTACATTAAGGTTGGGCGTTACTGGTAACGCCTCTAATAAAGTGCTATAATGGCCATGAAGACTACTTAACAGCTGAACGTTTGCCTACGGAGTGACTGTAGGCCTCCTGGCGGTCGAGTGATTAGCTTCATGGTCGAGTGGTAACTTCTTGGTCGAGTGTTTTGAACCCGTCGAGTGGAGTACCTTCAAGTCGATTGACAAGTGATTTCTTCTAGGGATGTCCTTGGGTAGGACTCTTTGGGCGGGTCTGTGCCCCTACCCAGGTACATAGCTTCATCATTAGCCCCCGAATGGATCGAGGTTAGAGTGGGGAAAGAGTTGGGGATCCTTTCTGACTGGTTCTTTGGGGCTGTATGAGCGCCTCGTTTTAGGGTCAGTTGTCACGGATGACGTCATCAACCTCTTTCAGTCGCCTTGATCCATTCTAGGCCCTTCGTCGAGTGAATATCCTTGCTTGCGTCATGTCGATCATTGGTGCGAGCGAGATACTCTGTTTTTAGCAAGCGGTTCTGCGGCCCGCGGATCTCACGGGATTTGGATTTCGGGAAGCGCGCAGGATGGGAGCAGCCGCAGTTATCGGAAGTGATAAAGCGGAAACTCCTCGATCCTCGCGTCGCCTTTTTCGCCACGTACTGCGCGCGCGTCTGCTGCGGGATTTGACTGGACTGCCTGGGCCTACCGGTCAGCCACTCGGGAGCAGCCCCTTATAAGTTGCCGGCTCGGGGTTTCCAAGCCGCGCGCTTCTCTTCTTCTTCCTTCTTTCTTCCTCTCCTCTTTCGCCAGCCCTCCCGCGACCCTCGGCCGTACCCTAGCGCCATTAGCCCGCGCGAGACCTCGCCGGCGACAATGGTGAAGGGCAAGACCACTGCTTTGGAGCGCGTGAAGATGGCGGCGGCGGCGGGGAAAGCAAAGAAGTCTTCTCGAGGCGGATCTTCCTCCCGGACCACCCTACCCAAGGGTTGGATTCAGGGCGACTGGATGCCATCGGTGCTCCGGCAGGAAGATCTTGACGACATGGTCGAGGGAGGAGCCATTCCCCACGAGGCCGCGCGTCTCCCTGGGAGGGAGATCGAACCGCAACCCCGCGACGGTGAGTGCGTGCTCCTCGCCACCCACATCGACCGAGGGTTTTCTCTGCCTCCCCATCCATTCTTCCGGAGTTTCTTGAATTTCTTCGGAGCACAGCTCCATCACTTTACCCCCAACTCTATAGTCTATCTTGCCGCGTTCATTTCCATGTGCGAGGCCTTCCTGGGTTGCCGTCCGCATTGGGGGCTTTTCAAGCATATCTTTACTTGCCGCTCTCAGTCGGTAAAAAAGGCCAAGTCGAGTGATGAGAAGACGCAAGTGATCCAGCTGTGCGGGGGCCTGGCGATCCAGACGAGGGGGAAGAGCTGTTTCCCCTCTATCACCTTCCCGGAATTGGTCCGCGGCTGGCAGTCGACCTGGTTCTACTGCCAGGACCAGGCGACCCCCGGACAGTCGACCGGTCTTCCCCCTTTTTCCCTCGACTGAGCCGAGAAGCCTATCTCTCTGAAAGTCACGCCGGAGGAAAGTGCCCAAGTCAAAGTATTGGCTGGTCGAGTGGTTGAGCTTGTCCGTGAGGGGGTGACTGGGATGGACCTGTTAGAGGTCTTTCTCCGGAGGCGCATCCAACCGCTCCAGGCGCGAGACCACCCGATGTGGCTGTATTCTGGCCTTGACGACACCACTCGGATCCACCCGGAGGAGGTCACCGACGAGATGCTGGAGGGGTGGCTGTCAAGCATCACGGGGAACAAAGACAACCCCCGAGGAGCCAGAAGGGTAATTCCACTCGACAACTCATATGAAGTGGATCAGGTACGTCTTTGTGTCAGATATCCGGTCTCCTGTATTAGCCTTCTTCGGGTAAGTCAATTGACTTTCGTTCTGTCTGTTGTTTTCCAGGCTACCACTGAGATGTACTCGACGCCCAACGGGGCACAAGGACCGACTGAGGAAGGTGAGGGGAGCGGAGGCGAGAGCGGGGACGACCAGGTCGAGTGGGAGTCCGACGGCGAGGGAGAGGAAGGCGACGACATCTTCTCCAGTGAAGAGGAGGAGGAGGCTGAACCCTCCCGCCCGGAGGGGCGGTCCAAGCTCGCGCATGATCCAGCGCAGGATCCTGGCAAGGCGACTGCTCCTGTTGGGCAGTCGTCGAAACGCCCTCGGACTTCTTCTCCTCCGCCGGCCGGGAAGGCTCCCAAGCACCCACGAACGACGCCATCCAAGCCGCCCAAGGCCTTGCCCAAGATGAGGATAGCTGTTCCCACCATTTCCGGGTAACAATAACGCTTGCTTTCTTTCGTCGACTGTGGACGGATCCTTGGTCGATTCACTGAGTCAACTGACTAACTTTCGAGATTTGCAGTGGTGCGACTTCTGAGGTCTCCGCCAGGAACGACGACCGAGAGATGGAGGACACTGTGACTTCCAACCCTGGTACGATCACTGACGTCCTGCTTTCGAGTCGACTGAAACTTTATTGCGACCCTGGTCGATTGAATGTTTTCCTTGCAGCTCCTCCTCATGTTATTGACCTCCCGGACGACGACGACAACAAACCGCTGAGGGTGAAGAGGAAGAAGAAGGCGTTGGCTGGCAAGACTCCACAATCCGTTCCGGCGCCTGAGGTCGTGGTTCGGGACGATGGTGAACCCACTCGGGCTTCCGTGACTTTCGCCATTCCTCTGACAAGTGCGGCGGCCTTCAGCGTCGACTGCGGATCCGTCTTCGCTTTTTGCTGCATACCCCGTCCCTGAGGACCAAGCGGCTGCTGCGAAGGAGGTTGTACGCCATGCTGGAGTCATGATGGAAGAGGTGAGAGTGGCTCGGGAGGCTTGCCAGGCGGCTTATGACGCAAGCTCGGCTCTTCAGAGCAATGTCCAGGTCAGTCGACTTCAGCACTTGGTCTGTTTTAATATGTCCTTTGAAGAATCTCTTTTCCGAAGATCTTTAAGTTTGTACACCTAGTGGGTGTGTTTGCCAATTCTTGGACGAGTGGGGGCACGCTAAGTGCACCCACTGGGTGTAGTCCTCGAGACTACGGTCGACTGCTGGCAGTCGACTGTAGTCTTTTAAATTGAGTCATAGTTGAGTTTCTTCGCTCTGTCTGATCGGGTCATGCCGAATGGAACGGTATCCCATCGACTGCGGGCAGTCAATGTCTTTTCTCCTTCTCTCTTTTTTTTACTGTGCGGGCACGCTGAGTGCACCCACTGGGTGTAGCCCCCGAGGCTACTGTCGAATGTTTTGCTTCGGCTGTAGTCTTAGAAACTCTGTTATTGTCTCTTAACTGCTCGGAACCAACTTGTCTTGGACTCGTCTTCAGGGGTCGGTCGAGTGGAATAGGAACCGGTGGGGGCACGCTAAGTGCACCCACTGGGTGTAGTCCCCGAGACTATGGTGGACTGCTGGCAGTCGACCGTAGTCTTAGTTTTTACTGCCTTTGTTGCTTTTTCCCTTTTACTGAAATTGTAACTCCTCCTCTTTGACTTCAGAAATCTTGTGATCTTGGAACCCGTTTGGCTGACTTGGAGAAGCAGCAAATTCAAATGAACCTTGATCTGGAGCTGGCCAGGACAGAGCTGCAGAATGTCAGAGACGGCGCCGCAGGTAAGACGCCTTTGTCGACTGGTTGGTTTTTAGGCCTGAGTATCTTTTTGCTTTCTCTGACTCAATCGTCATTTTTTGCAGAAAAACTGAAAGAAGCTCTGGCGAAGAAGGATCAGGACTTGGCTGCTGCTCACAAGGAGGCTGATGACAAGACCCCTCTGGCCGCGCAGAAGCTGGCTTCGGTCGACCAATTAGAAGGAGAGAATACCAAGTTGAAGGCCGCTCTGAAGGAAGCCAACAGGGAGTGTTCGCATTGGAAGAAGGAGAACCTCACCCTGACCGAGAAGATGGAAGGCATCGCTCGCAGGAGGGACGACCTGGAGGGCTACTTGAGGAGCCTTGCCAAGAAGCTGTACATCAAGCTCGAAGGTGCACACTTAGTTCCGACTGGTTTTTTTTTGTGTCGACTCAGTTTTATGAAATTTGACTTATCCTTGGGTCGTGCATGCAGAACTTTGCCAGAACTTCGAAGAGGAGACCGGGCAGATCGAAACAGGTTTGGATCCGATCAACTCTCCAGTGCAAGATGAAGCTGCCATGAACCTTCTCCGACTGGAATCCCGTGTTGACGGCGTCGTGGATTACTTGGCTCGGCTGAAGGTCGCCATGACGCGGATCGACCCGATGCTTTGGCCAGAGTCTACACTCCAGAATGATCTCGAGTCTCTGATGACTCGACTCAACGGAATCCCTGACCGAGTGCAGGAGTGGAAGAAGTCTTCAGCTCGGTGTGGCGCCGACGTGGCTCTGTCTCTGGTCCGCGTCCATTGCAAGGAGGTGCGGGAGGAGAAGCTGGCCGCCCTCCAAGTCGCCAACACGAGGAAGCACAACTTCCAGGACTTCATGGAGACATTTATTGCTGCCACAACCCGTATCGCAGATGGGATCGACTTGGATGAGTTTGTCGCCCCTGCCAGTCCTCCTCCTCCTAAGGAATGAAAAAACTTGCCTCGGAATGCCGAGTGTATTTTGTAATCCGTTAAACTCTGCTTTAAATTGGCCTCGGAATGCCGAGTGGGAGTGTAACAGTTAAACTCTGCCGTGCTGGGGGCTCGAGTACTTTGATCTGAGGTCTCTGGGATCTTTTAGGTTTTATTTGAACTTGATTTGTCGTTGAATCTCTTTGTGGATGACCCGTTGAGTGGGATTTGATCTTCACTCGAAATAACTTTGTGTCTGTGGTGCAGCTCCGAAGGAGAAGGTGGCAATCGACCTGCCCCTTGTCGTCCTTGGGACATGAGAAGTATTTCATACTTAGGCGAGCGCTGGGCTGCAGCCAAGCCTCCGAGCGAGAGGTTTGCTCTCGCTCGGTAGGATTTTAATCTTAGGTGAGTGCTGGACTGCAGCTAAGCCCCCCGAGTGGGAGGTTGCTCTCCACTCGGTAGGATTTTTCAAACTTAGGCGAGTGCTGACTTCAGCTAAGTCTCTTCGTATGAGAACTTAGGCGAGTGCCGGACTGCAGCTAAGCCCCCGAGTGGGAGGTTTGCTCTCCGCTCGGTAGGATTTTTCAAACTTAGGCGAGTGCTGACCGCAGCTAAGTCTCTTCGTAGGAGAACTTAGGCGAGTGCTGGACTGCAGCTAAGCCCCCGAGTGGGAGGTTTGCTCTCCACTCGGTAGGATTTTTCAAACTTAGGCGAGTGCTGACCGCAGCTAAGTCTCTTCGTAGGAGAACTTAGGCGAGTGCTGGACTGCAGCTAAGCCCCCGAGTGTGAGGTTTGCTCTTCACTCGGTAGGATTTTTTCAAACTTAGGCGAGTGCTGACCGCAGCTAAGTCTCTTCGTAGGAGAACTTAGGCGAGTGCTGGACTGCAGCTAAGCCCCCGAGTGTGAGGTTTGCTCTTCACTCGGTAGGGTTTTTTCAAACTTAGGCGAGTGCTGACCGCAGCTAAGTCTCTTCGTAGGAGAACTTAGGCGAGTGCTGGACTGCAGCTAAGCCCCCGAGTGGGAGGTTTGCTCTCCACTCGGTAGGATTTGTCAAACTTAGGCGAGTGCCGACTGCAGCTAAGTCTCTTCGTAGGAGAACTTAGGCGAGTGCTGGACTGCAGCTAAGCCCCCGAGTGGGAGGTTTGCTCTCCACTCGGTAGGATTTGTCAAACTTAGGCGAGTGCCGACTGCAGCTAAGTCTCTTCGTAGGAGAGCTTAGGCGAGTGTTGGACTGCAGCTAAGCCCCCGAGTGTGAGGTTTGCTCTTCACTCGGTTGGATTTTTTCAAACTTAGGCGAGTGCTGACCGCAGCTAAGTCTCTTCGTAGGAGAACTTAGGCGAGTGCTGGACTGCAGCTAAGCCCCCGAGTGGGAGGTTTGCTCTCCACTCGGTAGGATTTCTCAAACTTAGGCGAGTGCCGACTGCAGCTAAGTCTCTTCGTAGGAGAACTTAGGCGAGTGCTGGACTGCAGCTAAGCCCCTGAGTGGGAGGATTGCTCTCCACTCGGTAGGATTTTTTTTGAACTTAGGCGAAACGGATTCGCGGCTAAATTACCCACTGGGGGTTTTCGTATGTAAACAAAAGTGACAGCAATCGTTGGAACACTCTTGTCTTTGATAAAAATGAACTGCAGAAGTTTCTTTTATTACATCTTTATAGGAAGGAACTTTAAGTGTAAAAGTGGCGGAGAAGCTCTGCGTTCCAAGCTCGCGGCTCGTCGATCTGGCGATCAACATTGTAGAGGTGATACGCTCCATTGTTGAGGACTCTGGTGATGATGAAGGGGCCTTCCCAAGTAGGGGCAAGCTTGTGTGGTTTCTGTTGATCCACTCGGAGGACCAAATCTCCTTCTTGGAAGGCTCGACTCTTCACATGCCGGGCATGGAATCGACGCAAGTCTTGCTGATAAATGGTCGATCTGATCATGGCCATCTCTCTTTCTTCTTCCAGGAGGTCTACTGCATCTTGCCGAGCCTGTTCCGCTTCGTCTTCGGTGTAAAGCTCGACTCGGGGAGCGCTGTGAAGGAGATCACTTGGCAGAACGGCTTCGGCTCCATAAACAAGAAAGAATGGGGTCCTCCCGGTCGACCGGTTAGGGGTGGTCCTTAATCCCCACAGAACTGACGGAAGCTCGTCGACCCAGGCACCTGCCGCGTGCTTGAGATCACGCATTAGTCGGGGTTTTAGTCCTTTGAGGATCAGACCATTTGCTCTTTCAGCTTGTCCATTCGACTGGGGACGGGCGACTGATGCATAGTCGACTCGAGTGCCTTGAGAGGCGCAAAAGGCTCTGAACTGGTCTGAATCGAAGTTTGACCCATTGTCAGTGATGATGCTGTGAGGGACTCCATATCTGAACGTTAGTCCTCTGACGAAACTAATAGCAGTGCCAGCATCGAGGTTCTTGATGGGTTTAGCTTCAATCCACTTGGTAAACTTGTCGACTGCCACCAGCACATGGGTGAAACCGCTCCTGCCTGTTCTCAGAGGACCGACCATGTCCAGTCCCCAGACAGCGAAGGGCCAGACGAGTGGAATGGTCTTCAGGGCTGATGCGGGCTTGTGGGACATGTTGGAGTAGAACTGACACCCCTCACACTTGTCAACTATGTCCTTTGCCATCTCATTTTCTCTCGGCCAGTAAAATCCCGCTCGGTATGCTTTGGCCACAATGGTCCGGGAGGACGCATGGTGACCACAGGTTCCCGAGTGGATCTCATCAAGGATCATCTGACCTTCTTCCGGTGTTATGCACTTCTGACCGATTCCAGTCGCGCTTTCTCTGTACAACTGTCCTTTTATGACTGTGAAGGCCTTGGATCGACGAACGATCTGTCGAGCCTCTTCTTCGTCCTCCGGGAGTTCTTTTCATAGGATATACGCGATGTACGGTACCGTCCAGTAGGGGGTGATCGTCAAGACTTCCATGATTAGGTCGACCACTGCAGGGACTTCGACTCCGGTCGGATCTGTGGCACTTTTCGGCTGCGGGGTTTCTTCTGTGAAGGGATCTTCTTGGACTGACGGCGAGTGGATGTGTTCTAGGAACACGTTGCTGGGAATGGCTTCTCTTTTGGAGCCTATCTTTGTCAGATCATCAGCTGCCTGATTTTTCAGTCAGGGAATGTGATGAAGCTCCAACCCCTCAAATTTCTTTTCTAGCTTTCTTACTGCATTGCAGTAACCGGTCATAGCCGGACTTCTGACGTCCCACTCCTTCATCACTTGATTAATCACTAAATCCGAATCGCCGTAGACCATGAGGCGACGGACGCCGAGTGAAATGGCCATGCGCAACCCATACAAAAGTGCTTCATATTCTGCTTCATTATTGGAAGAATCAAAGTGAATCTGGAGAACATATCTAAGCTTATCTCCTCGGGGGGAGACTAGAACTACCCCAACACCGGAACCATTCAGCATCTTAGATCCATCGAAGAACATGGTCCAGTGCTCCGAGTGAACTTGAGTCGGAAGTTGCTGTTCAATCCACTCGGCGATGAAATCTGTGATTGCCTGGGACTTGATAGCCTTCTTTGCTTCGAACTTGATATCTAAGGGAAGGAGTTCAATCGCCCACTTGGCCACTCGACCAGTTGCATCTCTGTTGTGCAGAATCTCCGACAGTGGGGCGTCGCTGACGACTGTAATGGAGTGGTCAGAGAAGTAATGTGCAACTTTCTTTGTGGTCATGTAAATCCCATATACAAGCTTCTGGTAATGGGGGTATCTTTGTTTTGAAGGGGTCAAAACTTCAGACACGTAATAGACTGGGCGCTGAACTCTGAAGGCCTTTCCTTCCTCTTCCCGCTCGACCGTAAGTACTGTGCTGACAACTTGTCCTGTGGCTGCAATGTAAAGCAGCAAAGGTTCCTTGCTGATTGGGGCAGCAAGCACCGGCTGCGTGGAGAGCAGAGCTTTGAGATCTGCGAACGCTGCATCAGCTTTTGGAGTCCACTCGAATTTGTCAGACTTCTTCATCAATCGGTAAAGAGGCAACGCCTTTTCACCGAGACGAGAAATGAATCGACTTAAAGCGGCCAAGCAGCCTGTAAGCTTTTGGACATCGTGCACGCGTACAGGACGCTTCATCCGGAGTATGGTGCCAATTTTCTCAGGATTGGCATTGATCCCTCGTTCGGAAACGAGAAAACCGAGTAATTTTCCACCTGGAACTCCGAATGTGCACTTTGATGGATTGAGCTTGATATCGTACCTCCTGAGATTGGCAAAGGTTTCAGCAAGGTCAGCCCGCAGGTCGGAACCTTTTCGGGACTTGACCACGATATCGTTCATGTATGCCTCCACATTCCGACTGATTTGAGTGAGTAAACACTTCTGAATCATTCTCATGAACGTGGCTCCGGCGTTCTTGAGGCCAAACGGCATGGTGACGTAACAGAAGCACCCGAATGGAGTGATGAAAGCTGTTTTGATCTCGTCGGGCCCATACAGACGGATCTGATGGTACCCGGAATAGGCGTCTAGGAAAGACAGTCTCTCGCACCCCGCAGTCGAGTCGACTATTTGGTCGATGCGAGGGAGGGGAAAATGATCTTTCGGGCAAGCCCGATTGATATGCTTGAAGTCAATGCACATGCGGAGTGACTTATCCTTTTTGGGAACCATGACGACATTGGCGAGCCACTCGGAGTGGTAAATCTCTCGGATGAACTCTGCTGCTAAGAGCCGAGCCACTTCCTCGCCAATGGCTTGCTTCTTCTGGACGGCGGACCGTCGAAGATGTTCCTTCACGGGCTTGAATTTTGGGTCGACTCGTAGACGGTGCTGAGCCAGCCCTCTGGGAACTCCAGGCATGTCAGAGGGTTTCCATGCGAAGATATCCCAGTTCTCACGGAGGAGCTGGATGAGCGCTTCTTCCTATTTGGAGTCGAGAGTCGTCGAGATGTGAGTCGGAGCAGCATCGGGGTCGGTCGGGTGAACGTGGACTGCCTTTGTTTCGCCAGCCGATTGAAAAGCAGATTCTGAGACGGGCTTCTTGGCTCGCAGCAAATCACTCGGATCGGCAGTCCTTTGGTACTCTTCCAGCTCGACTATTGCCATCTGAGCGTCAGCGATCTTCGAACCTTTCTGAAAGCATTCTTCCGCCTTCTTCCGATTGCCTGTAACAGTGATCACGCCTTTGGGGCCAGGCATCTTCAGTTTGAGATACACGTAACATGGTCGGGCCATGAAGCGTGCGTAAGCTGGCCTACCCAAAATGGCATGATAGGCACTCTGGAAGTCTACAACTTCGAAGGTCAACCTTTCCTTGCGGTAATTCTTCGAATCACCGAAAACTACATCAAGATCAATCTGGCCGAGTGACTCGGCTTTCTTCCCAGGAATGACTCCATGGAAGCTCATGTTGCTGGTACTAAGTCTGGACATCGGAATGCCCATTCCTTGCAGAGTCTCAGAGTACAGTATGTTCAGGCCACTGCCGCCGTCCATCAATACTTTGGTCAGTCGAGTGCCTTCGACAACTGGGTCGACCACCAAAGCTTGCCTCCCAGGGGTGGCAATGTGCGTCGGGTGATCCGACTGGTCGAATGTGATGGCAGTCTGTGACCACTTCAGGTAATTGGGTGTCGCCGGGGCAACCATGTTTACCTCACGGTTAATGACTTTCAGTCGACTCTTGCTCTCAACATCGGCAAAAATCATCAGGGTGGAATTGATCTGGGGATATCCATCGTCACTTTCTTCTTTGTCTTCGGTCCTGTCGGGCTCTTTTTCCTTATCTTTGGGCTGCTTGCCCTGGAACTGCTGGATCAGGAGCCGGCACTGCCGAGTGGTATGCTTTGGGTAAATAAAATTACCCTCTTCGTCTTTCTTGGTGTGGATGTGACACGGTAAGTCCAAAACATCATTCCCGTCTTGATCTTTGACCTTCTTGGGCTTCCAGGTGCCCTTGGGTTTCCCCTTGAAGTTTCCTTGGGCAACGGCCAGGGCCTCCCCGGGAGCAGCTGGCTCGGCCTTCCGCTTCTGTTTCCGAGTGGAGTTTCCTCCAGTTTCTTGGGCGACTGCTTTGAGCTTGCCGCTTCGGAGTCGGTCTTTGTCTTCACCATTAGCATACTTGGTGGCGATCTCCATCATCCGATTCGGAGACATCTCTCCAGTTCGACCGAACTTCAGATTCAACTCTCTGTATTTAACGCCCTCTTTGAAAGCGCAAACTGCCTGATGGTCTGGCACGTTCTCAACTGTGTGGTGCAGCGTGATCCACCTCTGGATGTAATCCCTTAGTGTTTCATTCGGCTTCTGCACGCAAGACCGTAACTCTGTGAGGCCTGCAGGTCGTTTGCATGTTCCTTCAAAGGTCGTGATAAACACTCGGGAGAGGTCCTCCCAGGTGTAAATGCTGCTAGGTGCCAGCTGATTCAACCACGCTCTGGCTGAGCCCTCCAACATAAGAGGCAAATGCTTCATGGCCACTTCATCATTGCCGCCGCCAATCTGTACAGCCACTCGGTAATCTTCGAGCCAAGTGTCAGGCTTGGACTCGCCGGTGAACTTGCTGACCCCAGTTGCCAGCCTGAAATTGGGAGGAATCACTGCGGCCCTGATGGCTCGACTGAAGCACTCTGGCCCCGAAACACGTGCTCTGCTGCTGCTGGCAGGCGCATCTCCGTTGTGGCCCTCTCGATGAGCCCTGTTCCTGTCGACCAAACCTTGAACGAGGATAGACCTCGCATCAAAGCCTGGGTCTCTGGGGTCGACTGGAATCCTCTGCCCAACACTGTGAGGGCGTCTGTCATCTCGCCGTCGAGGCGCATATGACTCGCTGCTCGGGGGAGGGGTTGGCACTCGACGTTGATCATCTCGTCTGAATCGATGATCATACTGTTCATTTCTGCGGAACTGGTCATGCCGGTCATCACGTCCCTCACGCCTCGGGGGCGATCTCGGGCTGTGGGCCGACTGGACTGTGTCTGCTGCAACGGATCGACTGTGGATACTATCTCGTGACTGAGAAACGGCAGAATTCTGGTTTCCTGCCGCCCGGAGCAATGCTCTGATCTGCAACAAGCCCGTGCCTGCCTCTGACTGGGATGGCTGAATTGATTCTGCTATACGGGCTGCGGCGGCCAAATTCTGAACTGGGGTTCGATATACCTGAGGCGGTGAGAAGGACCGGAGCCGACTGGACTCGGGAGCTAGCGGACGTCGACTGGACTCGGGAGCCCGCCGACGCGCTTGTTCGTCGAGTATTCGCTGGAGATTCTCCAGTCGAGTGCGCTCGGTCAGGTTAGCAAGACGCACGTCCTCCAAGGCTCGGGCCTCGGGGGTTTCTCCGACAATAGGAGTGAGGAGTGCGTCCATGTTCTGGCGGCGAAGCTCCTCCCGCTGTAACGACGTGAGAGGTTCGGGCAGATACTCATCGTGGGAACGCGACGGGTCGCCTCCGCCCGTAGCTCCGCCAGTGCGAGGGAAACCGGGGGGACTGTGTGCCCCATCTACCGCCAGTACCTCAGCCGCTGGGTCGCTGCTGTCGCACTCGGATGCGGTCTCCACGGAGCCAGTCGACAGGTCGAACAGGCCATAGAGGGACTCGACGGGCTCGATTGCCGCAACTTGTGGGGCTGCCGACTGGCGAGTCATGGCGTGCCTCACCCACCGTTGAAGTCTCGACCGACCGGAGCGCTTGCGCTGGCGGGAGACAGGGCGGGGAGACGACGCAGGGGTCGACCGATACTGGGTCGACGGCTGCCGCAGGAGGACGCCGCGAATGCATGCGCGGAAGTGCGTCGCGCCGCGGACAGGGAGCGCGTCGATGTCGAGTGGTGCCTCCTGAAGCCAGGCGGAGCTATCGGCGATGAAGGTGAGCGCGCCGAGACGGATCTCGCGGCCCTCCACCAAAACTCCGCAAGAAACCATGATCAAAAAAGGGATCGGAAAAGATCGCAACTTCTCCAATTAAGCGCTTAGATTCCTGCCCCACGGTGGGCGCGAACTGTCGTGGTTCTAACTCTGACAGTGATGTAGGGGGTGAGTATGGAGAGGCTAGATCCTAGCTATGGGGAAGTTGTTACACGCGAGATTTACGAGTTCAGGCCCTTCTCAGAGGAAGTAATAGCCCTACGTCTCGGAGCCCGGAGGCGGTCGACTGGATTATGCGTGTATGGATTACAGGGGTGCGAACCCTTCCTACTGAGGATGCAGGGGCTTATATAGAGTTCGCCGGCCCCCTCCTGCCCTCAGTAATGCAGGGTTTAAAGTACATTAAGGTTGGGCGTTACTGGTAACGCCTCTAATAAAGTGCTATAATGGCCATGAAGACTACTTAACAGCTGACCGTTTGCCTACGGAGTGACTGTAGGCCTCCTGGCGGTCGAGTGATTAGCTTCATGGTCGAGTGGTAACTTCTTGGTCGAGTGTTTTGAACCCGTCGAGTGGAGTACCTTCAAGTCGATTGATAAGTGAGTTCTTCTAGGGATGTCCTTGGGTAGGACTCTTTGGGCGGGTCTGTGCCCCTACCCCAGGTACATAGCTTCATCATTAAGTTCATGGAAAAATGGAGTAATGCAATAAGAACGATGACATGATGTAGATGAGATCCATTTATCTATGGCGGTTTATAGATCCCATCTTTTTATCCTTAGTAGCAATGATACATACGTGTTGGTTCCCTCTCTGTCACTGGGATCAAGCACCGTAAGATCAAACCCACTACCGGGCACATCTTCCCATTGCAAGATAAATATATCAAGTTGGCTAAACAAAACCCAAATATCAGAGAAGAAATGCGAGAGGTCATGCATAAAAGAGATAAAAGAAACTCAAATACTTTCATGGATATAAAAAGATAGATCTGATCATAAACTCAAAGTTCATCGATCCCAACAAACACACCACAAAAGAGTTACATCATATGGATCTCCAAGAAACCATTATATTGAGAATCAAGAGAGAGAGATGAAGCCATCTAGGTACTAACTACGGACCCAAATGTCTACAAAGAACTACTCACGCATCATCGGAGAGGCACCAATGGAAGTGATGAACCCATCCGTGATGGTGTCTAGATTGGATCTGGTGGTTCTGGACTCTGCGGCGGCTAGATGAATATTTCGTCGACTCCCCTAGGGTTTTGGAATATTTGGGGTATTTATAGAGCAAAGAGGCAGTCCGGGGGGCACCCAAGATGGGCACAACCCACCAGGGCGTGCCTGGGCCTCCTAGCGCTCCCTGATGGGTTGTCCCCTCCTCGGGACTCCCCCCAGGTGCAACCAGGGCCCAACATCTTCCTTCTGGTCCATAAAAAATCTCCGTAATGTTTTGTGGCATTTGGACTCCGTTTGATATTGATTTTCTGTGATGTAAAAAACAAGGAAAAACAGCAACTGGCACTTGGCACTATGTCAATAGGTTAGTATCAAAAAATGATGTAAAATGACTATAAAAATGATTATAAAACATCCAAGATTGATAATAAAACAGCATGGAACAATCAAAAAATTTAGATACGTTGGAGACATATCAGTGATGTGATCCGTGCACGGCTTCGCCTAAGCACTACAACGCTATGACCGGAGGAGTAAACTGTGGAGGGGGGCACCGCACACGGCTAAGAGAACAATTTATGTGCCCTTGGGGTGCCCCGCGCCCCCGTATATAAAGGAGGGGAGGAGGAGGTGGCCAGCCCTAGGGGTGGCACGCCATGGGGGGGAGTCCTACTAGGACTCCACTCCTAGTAGGATTCGGCCCCCCTTCCTTCCAACGGAGAGGGGAAAGGGGAAAGAGGGGAGAGGAAGAAGGAAAGGGGGGCCGCGCCCCCACCCCTTGTTCAATTCGGATTAGGCAGGGGGAGGCGCACGCCTCCTCTTGTGCCGTTCCTCCTTCTCTCCACTATGGCCCAAGAGGCCCATTAACTTTCCCACGGGGGTTCCGGTAACCTCCCGGTACTCCAAAAAAATCCACGAAAATCTTCAATACCATTCCGCTGTCCGTATATAAGCTTCCAATATATGAATCTTTACCTCTCGACTATTTTGAGAGTCCTCATCATGTTCGTGATCTCATCCGGGACTCCGAACAAACTTCGCTCACCAAAACACATAACTCATAATACAAATCGTCATCGAACGTTAAGCGTGCAGACCCTACGGGTTCAAGAACTATGTAGACATGACCGAGCCACATCTCTGGTCAATAACCAATAGCAGAACCTAGATTCTCATATTGGTTCCTACATATTCTACAAAGATCTTTATCGGTCAAACCGCATAACAACATATGTCATCCCCTTTGTCATCGGTGTGTTACTTGCCCGAGATTCGATCGTCGGTATCATCATACCTAGTTCAATCTCGTTGTCGAAAAGTCTCTTTACTCGTTATATAATGCATCATCCCGCAACTAAATCATTAGTCACATTGCTTGCAAGGCTTATAGTGATGTGCATTACCGAGAGGGCCTAGAGATACCTCTCCAATACACGGAGTGACAAATCCTAATCTTGATCTATGCCAACCCAACAAACACCTTCGGAGACACCTGTAGAGCATCTTTATAATCACCCAATTACGTTGTGACGTTTGATAGCACACAAGGTGTTCCTCCGATATTCTTGAGTTGCATGATCTCATAGTCGGAGGAATATGTATAAGTTATGAAGAAAGCAATAGCAATAAAACTAAACGACCATAATGCTAAGTTAACGGATGGGTCTTGTCCATCACATCATTCTCTAATGATGTCATCCCGTTCATCAAATGACAACACTTGCCTATGGTCAGGAAACTTAACCATCTTTGATTAATGAGCTAGTCAAGTAGAGGCATACTAGGGACACCTCTATTTGTCTATGTATTCACACATGTACTAAGTTTCCGGTTCATACAATTCTAGCATGAATAATTAATAGTTATCATGATATAAGGAAACATATATAACAACTTTATTATTGCCTCTAGGACATATTTCTTTCAGTCTCCCACTTGCACTAGAGTCAATAATCTGGATTACATAGTAATGATTCTAACACCCATGGAGTCTTGGTACTGATCATGTTTTGCTCGTGGAAGAGGCTTAGTCAACGGGTTTTTAACATTCAGATCCGTATGTATCTTGCAAATATCTATGTCTCCCTCCTTGACTTGATCTCGGATGGAATTGAAGCATCTCTTGATGTGTTTGGTTCTCTTGTGAAATCTGGATTCCTTCGCCAAGGTAATTGCTCCAGTATTGTCACAAAAGCTTTTCATTGGACCCGATGCATTAGGTATTACATCTAGATCAGATATGAACTCCTTCATCTAGACTCCTTCATTTGCTGCTTCCGAAGCAGCTATATACTCCGCTTCACACGTAGATCCCGCCATGACGCTCTTCTTGGAACTGCACCAACTGATAGCTCCACCATTCCATATAAATACGTATCCGGTTTGTGACTTAGAGTCATCCGGATCAGTGTCAAAGTTTGCACCGATGTAACCATTTACGATAAGCTCTTTGTCACCTCCATAAATGAGAAACATATCCTTAGTCCTTTTCAGGTATTTCAGGATGTTCTTGACCGATGTCCAGTAATCCACTCTTGGATTACTTTGGTACCTCCCTGCTAAACTTATAGCAAGGCACACATCAGGTCTGGTACATAGCATTGCATACATGATAAAACCTATGGCTGAGGCATTGGTAATGCCTTTCATTTTCTCTCTATCTTCTGAAGTGGTCGGACATTGAGTCTGACTCAACTTCACACCTTGTAATACATGCAAGAACCCTTTCTTTGACTGATCCATTTTGAACTTCTTCAAAACTTTATCAAGGTATGTGCTTTCTGGAAGTCCAATTAAGCATCTTGGTCTATCTCTATAGATCTTGATGCCCGATATGTAAGCATCTTCACCGAGGTCTTTCATTGAAAAAATCTTATTCAAGTATCCTTTTATGCTATCCAGAAATTTTGTATTATTTCCAATCAACAATATGTCATCCACATATAATATTAGAAATGCCATAGAGCTCCCACTCACTTTCTTGTAAATGCAGGCTTCTCCAAAAGTCCGTATAAAACCATATGCTTTGATTACACTATCAAAGCATATATTCCAACTCCGAGATGCTTGCACCAGTCACTCAATGGATCCGTGGAGCTTGCACACTTTGTTAGCACCTTTAGAATCGACAAAACCTTCTAGTTGCATCATATACAACTCTTCTTTAAGAAATCCATTAAGGAATGCAGTTTTGACATCCATTTGCCAAATTCCATAATCATAAAATGAGGCAACTGCTAACATGATTCGGACAGACTTAAGCATCGCTACGGATGAGAAGCTCTCATCGTAGTCAACTCCTTGAACTTGTCAAATAACTTTTGAAATAAGTCGAGCTTTGTAGACAGTAACATTACCGTCAGCGTCAGTCTTCTTCTTGAAGATACATTTATTCTCTATGACTTGCTGATCATCGGGCAAGTCAATCGAAGTCCACACTTTGTTCTCATACATGGATCCCATCTTAGATTTCATGGCCTCAAGCCATTTCACGGAGTCTGGGCTCATCATCGCTTCCTCATAGTTCGTACGTTCATTGTGGTCAAGTAACATGACTTCCAAAACGAGATTACCGTACCACTCTGGTGCGGACCGTACTCTGGTTGACCTACGAGGTTCGGTAGTAACTTGATCTAAAGTTTCATGATCATCATCATTAACTTCCTCACTAATTGGTGTAGGCATCACTGGAACTGATTTCTGTGATGAACTACTTTCCAATTCGGGAGAAGGTACAATTACTTCATCAAGTTCTACTTTCCTCCCACTCACTTCTTTCGAGAGAAACACCTTCTCTAGAAAGGATCAATTCTTAGCAACGAATATCTTGCCTTCGGATCTATGATAGAAGGTGTACCCAATAGTTTCCTTTGGGTATCCTATGAAGATGCATTTTTCTGATTTGGGTTCGAGCTTATCAGGTTGAAGCTTTTCACAAAAGCATCGCAGCCCCAAACTTTAAGAAATGATAGGTTAGGTTTCTTGCCAAACCACAATTCATTTGGTCTCGTCTCAACGGAATTAGATGGTGCCCTATTTAACATGAATGCAGCCGTCTCTAAAGCATAACCCCAAAACGATAGCGGTACATCAGTAAGAGACATCATAGATCGCACCATATCTAATAAAGTACGGTTACGACGTTCAGACACACCAATACGCTGTGGTGTTCCAGGTGGCATGAGTTGCGAAAGTATTCCACATTGTTTCAATGAAGACCAAACTCATAACTCAAATATTCACCTCCATGATCAGATCGTAGAAACTTTATTTTCTTATTACATTGATTCTCCACTTCACTCTGAAATTCTTTCAACTTTTCAAATGTTTCAGACGTATGTTTCATTAAGTAGATATACCCAGATCTGCTCAAATCATCTGTGATGGTCAGAAAATAACGATACCCGCGGCGAGCCTCAACACTCATCAGACCGAATACATCAGTATGTATTATTTCCAATAAGTCAGTGGCTCGCTCCATTATTCCGGAGAATGAAGTCTTAGTCATCTTGCCCATGAGGCATGGTTCGCAAGCATCAAGTGATTCATAACCAAGTGATTCCAAAAGCCCATCAGCATGGAGTTTCTTCATGCGATGTACACCAATATGACCTAAACGGCAGTGCCATAAATAAGTTGCACTATCATTATTAACTTTGCATCTTTTGGCTTCAATATTATGAATATGTGTATCACTACAATCGAGATTCAACAAAAATAGACCACTCATCAAGGGTGCATGACCATAAAAAATATTACTCATATAAATAGAACAACCATTATTCTCTGACTTAAATGAATAACCGTCTCACATCAAACAAGATCCACATATAATGTTCATACTCAATGCTGGCACCAAATAACAATTATTCACGTCTAAAACTAATCCCGACGGTAGATGTAGAGGTAGCGTGCCGACGGCGATCGCATCAACCTTAGAACCATTTTCGACGCGCATCGTCACCTCGTCCTCAGCCAATCTTCGTTTAATCCGTAGCCCCTGTTTCGAGTTGCAAATATGAGCAACAGAACCAGTATCAAATACCCATGCGCTACTACGAGCATTAGTAAGGTACACATCAATAACATGTATATCAAATATACCTTTCACTTTGCCATCCTTCTTATTCGCCAAATACTTGGGGCAGTTCCGCTTCCAGTGACCAGACCCTTTGCAGTAGAAGCACTCAGTTTCAGGCTTAGGTCCAGACTTGGGCTTCTTCCCTTGAGCAGGAACTTGCTTGCTATTCTTCTTGAAGTTCCCCTTCTTTCCTTTACCTTTTTCTTGAAACTAGTGATCTTGTTAACAATCAACACTTGATGCTCCTTCTTGATTTCTACCTCTGCAGCCTTTAGCATCGCGAAGAGCTCGGGAATTGTATTTTCATCCGTTGCATATTATAGTTCATCACGAAGCCTTTATAGCTTGGTGGCAGTGATTGAAGAACTCTGTCAATGACACTATCATCAGGAAGATTAACTCCCAGCTGAGTCAAGTGGTTATGGTACCCAGACATTCTAAGTATGTGTTCACTGGCACAACTATTCTCCTCCGTTTTGCAGTTGTAGAACTTGTTGGGGACTTCATATCTCTCAACTCGGGCATTTGCTTGAACTATTAACTTCAACTCCTGGAACATCTCATATGCTCCTTGACGTTCAAAACGTCTTTTAAGTCCCGATTCTAAGCCATAAAGCATGGCACACTGAACTATCGAGTAGTCATCAGCTTTGCTCTGCCAGACGTTCATAACGTCTGGAGTTGCTCCTGCAGCAAGTCTTGCACCTAGCGGTGCTTCCAGGACATAATTCTTCTGTGCAGCAATGAGGATAATCCTCAAGTTATGGACCCCGTCCGTGTAGTTACTACCATCATCTTTCAACTTAGCTTTCTTTAGGAACACATTAAAATTCAAGGGAACATTAGCACGGGCCATTGATCTACAACAACATATATATGCAAAAACTATCAGGACTAAGCTCATGATAAATTAAAGTTCAATTAATCATATTACTTAAGAACTCCCACTTAGATAGACATCCCTCTAGTCATCTAAATGATCACATGATCCATATCAACTAAACCATGTCCGAACATCATGTGACATGGAGTAGTTTTCAATGGTGAACATCACTATGTTGATCATATCTACTATATGATTCACATTCGACCTTTCGGTCTCAGTGTTCCGAGGCCATATCTGCATTTGCTAGGCTCGTCAAGTTTAACCTGAGTATTCTGCACGTGCAAAACTAGCTTGCACCCGTTGTATGTGAACGTAGAGCTTATCACACCCGATCATCACATGGTGTCTTAGCACAACGAACTGTAGCAATGGTGCATACTCAGGGAGAACACTTATATATACCTTGAAATTTAGTAAGGGGTCATCTTATAATGCCACCGTTGTCCTAAGAAAAATAAGATGCATAAAAGATAAACATCACATGCAATTAAAATATGTGATATGATATGGCCAGCATCATCTTGTGCCTTTGATCTCCATCTCCAAAGGACCGTCATGATCTCCATCGTCACCGGCTTGACACCTTGATCTTCATCGTAGCATCATTGTCCTCTCACTAACTATTGCTTCTATGGCTATCGCTACCTCTTAGTGATAACGTAAAGCAATTACATGGCGATTGCATTTCATACAATAAAGCGATGACCATAAGGCTCTTGCCAGTTGCCGATAACTTTTACAAAACATGATCATCTCATACAACAATTTATATCTCATCACGTCTTGACCATATCACATCACAACATGCCTTGCAAAAAGCAAGTTAGACGTCCTCCACTTTGTTGTTGCAAGTTTTACGTGGCTACTACGGACTTCTAGCAAGAACCGTTCTTACCTACGCATCAAAACCACAACGATTTTTTTGTCAAGTGTGCTATTTTAACCTTCAACAAGGACCGGCCGTAGTCAAACTCGATTCAACTAAAGTTGGAGAAACAGACACCCGCCAGCCACCTGTGTGCAAAGCACGTCGGTAGAACCAGTCTCATAAACGTGGTCATGTAATGTTGGTCCGGGCTGCTTCATCCAACAATACCGTCGAATCAAAGTAAGACGTTGGTGGTAAGCAGTATGACTATTATCACCCACAACTCTTTGTGTTCTACTCGTGCATATCATCTACGCATAGACCTGGCTCTGATACCACTATTGGGAACGTTGCATGCAATTTCAAAAAAGTTCCTACGATCACACAAGATCTATCTATGAGATGCATAGCAACGAGAGGGGGGAGAGTGTGTCTACGTACACTCGTAGACCGAAAGCGGAAGCGTTAGGTTAACGCGGTTGATATAGTAGAACGTCTTCATGATCCAACCAATCCAAGTATCGAACATATGGCACCTCCGTGTTCAGCACACGTTCAGATCGATGACGTCCCTCGAACTCTTGATCCAGCAGAAGGTCGAGGGAGAGTTCCATCAGCACAACGGCATGGTGATGGTGATGTGATCCGCGCAGGGCTTCGCCTAAGCACTACGACGCTATGACCGGAGGAGTAAGCTATGGAGGGGGGCACCGCACACGGCTAAGAGAACAATTGATGTGCCTTTGGGGTGCCACCGCCCCCGTATATAAAGGAGGGGAGGGGGAGGTGGCCGGCTCTAGGGGTGGTGTGCCATGGGGGAGTCCTACTAGGACTCCACTCCTAGCAGGATTCGCCCCCCCCCCTCCTTACCATAGAGAGGGGAAAGGGGAAAAGGGGGAGAGGGAGAAGGAAAAGGGGGCGCGCCCCCACCCCTTGTCCAATTCAGATTGGGCGGGGGGAGGCGCGTGCCTCCTCTTGTGGCCTTCCTCCCACTCTCCACTATGGCCCATGAGTCCCATTAACTTTCCCGGGGGGGTCCGGTAACCAACCGGTACTCCGAAAAATCCCCGAACCCCTTCGAAACCATTCCGGTGTCCATATATAACCTTCCAATATGTGAATCGATCTTTACCTCTCGACTATTTCGAGACTCCTCGTCATGTCCGTGATCTCATCCGGGACTCTGAACAAATTTTGGTCACCAAAACACATAACTCATAATACAAATCATCATCGAACATTAAGCGTGCGGACCCTACGGGTTCAAGAACTATGTAGACATGACCGAGACGCATCTTCGGTTAATAACTAATAGCATAACCTGGATGCTCATATTGGTTACTACATATTCTATGAAGATCTTTATCGGTCAAATCGCATAACAACATACGTCATTCCCTTTGCCATCAGTATGTTACTTGCCCGAGATTTGATCGTCGGTATCATCATACCTAGTTCAATCTCATTGCCCAAAGTCTCTTTACTCGTTCCATAATGCATCATCCCGCAACTAACTCATTAGTCACATTGCTTGCAAGGCTTATAGTGATGTGCATTACCAAGAGGGCCCAGAGATACCTCTCCGATAAACGGAGTGACAAATCCTAATCTTGATCTATGCCAATCCAACAAACACCTTCGGAGACACCTGTAGAGCGTCTTTATAATCACCCAGTTATGTTGTGACGTTTGATAGCAGACAAGGTGTTCCTTTGGTATTCGGGAGTTGCATGATCTCATAGTCATAGGAATATGTATAAGTCATGAAGAAAGCAATAGCAATAAAACTAAAAGATCATAATGGTAAGCTAACTGATGGGTCTTCTCCATCACATAATTCTCTAATGATGTGATCCCGTTCATCAAATGACAACACTTGTCTATGGTCAGGAAACTTAACCATCTTTGATTAACGAGCTAGTCAAGTAGAGGCATACTAGGGACACTCTGTTTGTCTATGTATTCACACATGTACTAAGTTTCCGGTTAATACAATTCTAGCATTAATAATAAACATTTATCATGATATAAGGAAATATAAATAACAACTTTATTATTGCCTCTAGGGCATATTTCCTTATTCCATAACCTAGCCCGCACCGTGAGCCAGGCGAAGATTTTTACCTCGAGAGGAGCCCATGATCGCCAGACCTCGTCGGCACAAGGTGCACACTCCCTGCCGAGGAAGAAAGTGGCGTATGTGTTTCGAGGGGAGTATCGACTGGCCGTGCCAAGATGCCAGGAGGAAGCATCAAGCGAGTCGGAGAGGGTGACTGCCTGCACCTCCTGCCATATCTCGAGGAACTCAACGATGGCCGGCACCGTTGGAGAGCCATGTATCACGTCCACCCATGCATGGCCATGCAAAGCTTCAGCCACAGTCAGCATCTTATCCGTCGGCCTAACATACACGAGCAGGTTGGGTGCCCTCTGGGCTAGGGAGCGGCCATCAAGCCACGGGTCTAGCGAGAAGTTGATTCTGCGTCCGTCCCCTATGGAGGACCGTAGCGCCACGCTACCCAGGTCCGCAGCCTCATCTGAGACAGCGACGTCTAAGCCGTTCCAGGGTTTGTCTAGAACCATCTTCTGTAGCCAGAGCCAGCACAGGCAAAGGGCCTGATTCAGCAACCGCAAGTTGAGCACACCCAAACCCTCGTACATCTTGGGAGAGCAGACGGCCACCAGGCAGCATCCCCCCTTGGCATCCTCCACCCCTCGCCAGAAGAAGCCCCTCCTTAGCTTGTCGATGCACTTGAAGAACCATGGTGGTAGATCAAGTGCCATCATGTGGAAGATTGGCATTGTCGAGAGTCTGCAGCTCACCAAAGTCATCATGCCAGCCCGGCGTAGTAGGGCAGCCTTCCAGGTCGGCATCTGCGCCGTGATCCGGTTGATGAGTGGTTGGAGCTCAGTCCGAGTAAGGGCCCGCAGGGATAGGGGGAAGTCTAGGTAGGTGATCGGTAGTGCTTTGATGCTGTAGCCAGCGACCGCAATGATCTCTTGTACGTCCTCCTCATGACAACGGATCATAGAGATCAAGCTTTTCGTGAAGGTGCATCGCAGCCGCATGGCCTCACCAAAGCACTCGAGGGTCTGCTTAGCCGCATCCATCTCAGCGGACAGCGGCCTGAGGAGGAGGATGGCATCGTCGGCGTATAACGAGAGGCGGTGATGAATGCCGCATGCATGGAGCGAGGTAAAGATGCTGAAAGTGCGTTATATCGACT
Source organism: Triticum urartu (assembly GCF_003073215.2). NCBI lineage: Eukaryota > Viridiplantae > Streptophyta > Magnoliopsida > Poales > Poaceae > Triticum > Triticum urartu. The sequence continues at coordinate 333,703,140 of NC_053022.1, forward strand.
AGAGGGGGGTGAATAGGCGATTTTTATGAAATTCTTCACTGAAGAATTTGCCGGTGAGGAAATTCCTTAGCGAAGAACTACTAGCAGCGGAATAAGTACTCAAAGGTAAACAGAACAGAATACAAGCATTGTCATCATGATGAAATGAAGACAGGCACAGAGTATAGGAAGCGTAATCACAGGATAACACAGGATGAAGACAAACAGACTAAAGAAATAGAACTGAAGAAATTGAGAAAGACTTTAGTTAAAGTCTTCAAACACAGATATGAACAAACATACAGCACAGTTATGAGGAAATGAAAGAGTTGAGGAAATAGAACCAGTAAGCTTGGTGAAGACAATGATTTGGTAGACCAGTTCCAACTGCTGTCTCAGTTGTACATCTGGTTGGAGCGGCTGAGTATTTAAACTCGAGGACACACAGTCCCGGACACCCAGTCAAGGACACTTGGTCCAAGACACCTAGTCCTCACCGTATTCTCCTTGAACTAAGGTCACACAGACCTCGTCCAATCACTCGTGGTAAGTCTTCAGGCGACTTCCAAACCTTCACAAACTTGGTCACCCGGCGATCCACAATTCCTCTTGGATGCTCTAGACCATGACGCCTAACCGTCTGGAAGAAGCACAGTCTTCAAAGGTAACAAGCGTCGGATCCACTCAGGATCAATCTCTTCAGTGATGCTCAATCACTTGGGGTTTGTAGGTGTTTGGGTTTTGGGTTTTTGGTTTTTCCTCACTTGATGATTTTCGCTCAAAGTCCTCGGAGGATGGGTTGCTCTCAAATGACAAGTGTTAGTTTCTCTGGGAGCAGCCTCCCAGCTAGTGGTTGTAGGGGGCGGCTATTTATAGCCTAGGGAGCAGCCCGACATGATAAGACATAAATGCCCTTCAATGATATGACCGTTAGGTGGATAGATATTTTGGAACAGCTGGCGCATAGCACAGCAACGGTCGGAATTTTGAGTAGCAAAATCCTCAGGGCTATCATGTTCCTCACTGTGAAGGCAATCGCACTAGCGAATTCCTAACTCCTCAGTCAAGACAAATTCCTCAGAGACCAGAAGAACTTCATCTCTGTCACTGAAGAAATTGACTGAACTGTATGAGATTTCCAATGGCTTCACTCGAAGGGATTGGTAGGTGTAGGATTTTGAGTTGAGCATCACATGGAAATTTATCCTTAGTATTTCCTCGACCCCCTTTAACAGTACGGTGTTTCCTATGACTCAAGAAAGAGAAAAACAAAACTATGAAAACGAAAGTCTTCAAGCTTCATATTCCTCGCATGAATATCAAGTCCTCACGGACACACCAATTTCTTCACTTTCAAAGTCTTCATGAAGGTCTTCAGAAATACCAAAATCTTCAATCGAAGATATTCATTTTTAGGGGTCGACTTTTCCTGTAAATATCAAACTCCTCATAGACTTATAGACCTGTGTACACTCACACACGCATTAGTCCCTTAACCTATAAGTCTTCAATACACCAAAATCACTAAGGGGCACTAGATGCACTTACAATCTCCCCCTTTTTGGTGATTGATGACAATATAGGTTAAGTTTTCAACGGGGATAAACATATGAAGTGTAAATACTGATATTGAGGAATTTGATTGCAAGATATAGAAGAACTCCCCCTGAAGATGTGCATAGTGAGGAATTTGCTTTTGAAGCAATGCACACTTGAAGAGTTGAATCATGGAGATCTCCCCCTATATCTTGTAATTCATACACGCATTTAACATATAATATGAAGAATTTGAAATGCATGATGAATTATGGTGCCTGATGAAATTCAGCATTCGTGCAATAATATTAACGAGGAATAAGCATGCAGAAAAGAGTATCAGAGCATAGTGCATCAAAAGTATCAGAGCACCATCGGGTTTAAGATTACAACTCGATCCAATAAAGTTTCAGAAGAACGAGAGTTGTAGCTTAGCAAAAAAACGTTGTATATGGGCGATAAAATAGACCCGCTTGAAGACTAACTCAAATTTCTCCCCCTTTGTCATCAAATGACCAAAAGGATCGAAACTGAGGGCTAACGCCCCTGAAGATAATCAGGTTGATGAAGGAGCGCCAGCGTTATTGGGGTCGTTGGTTGATGTAGGGCCTGCCACAGTGTCGTCTAAATCTTCATGTTCATCAGTGTCGCGCGATGAAGAATATGAGCTGGCCACCAGAGAAGGAACCTTGACCTTCTTGAATTTCTTCGGTGGAGGTGCAGACCAGTCAAAATCTTCATTAAGACCCATGTTCTTCAGATCTTCTTCACCATATAGATGTGACAGGATTGCCCAGGTGCGACCGAAGACTTGATGGAGGTAGTAGTGGTTTTTCTTCACTGCATTGTGTGTGGCAGTCATGTTGTGAAGAAGTGAACCAAACTGACGCTTAACCCATTTGTGATTTCGATCCACCTTCTGGTGAAGACTAAGCAGAAGTTCACGGTCTGTCATCACGCGCGGAGTAGTGGCTTGAGGAGTGGACTTGGGAGCATTGGCAGAGTCATGTGTGGCAGAGTCATCATTGGTGGAATAAGATGCAGCTTTGCCAAGCTGACCATCCAATGGACGAATGCCTTCATCAATTACAGCTGGTGCCTTGCCCTTTCCATCAACTGAGGAATATGTCTGCTTGAGGACTTCAATTGGGGGCAAGTAGCTGAGATGATTCTGGAAATCAGCTTTGTAGTTGAGTGAAGACCTTGTCCTAAGGAATCTCATGATCCAAGGTGCATAAGGCTTCAGCTCAAACGGAGACAGTGCAACATTGGCCATAGTCCTCATGAAGAAATCGTGATAGTTGACAGGAATGCCATGAACGATGTTGAATACCAGATTCTTCATGATGCCAACAATTTCCTCATCAGATGAGTCGTGGCCTTTGATAGGACTGATTGTCCTCGTAAGAATACGATAGACAGTTCTGGGCACGTACAACAATTCCTTCACGAGGAATTTTGTTCGTGGTGCCTGACCTGGTTTCAAAGGCTTCATCAGCACTTGCATGTAATGATGTGTGAGCTTAGGTTCACTGTAGATGCAGCGAGCTTCTTCAAGGGAAGGACTGAGTAGTAGAGCATGAAGTAATTCAGAGGCCGGTGCAGTGTAGTGAGTATTTTCAAACATCCAGTCCAGCACCCATGAATTCACATCTTCAGCATTTCCGGTGATGTGCAGCGTTGCATAGAATTGAAGAATTAGTTCTTCATTCCAATCGCAGATGTCAGAGCAAAAATTGAGCAGTCCAGCATCGTGAAGAACACTAAGAACTAGTGCGAAGCACGGCAGAGATTCCATATCCACGTGAGGAATATGCTCATGGTAGAAAATCTTCTCCTTGTTGAACAGCACTGAGGAATAGAAATTGGCTTGACTAGCAGTCCAGAAACGCCTCTTCCTAATGCGAGCAGAGTCATATGGGTTATAATCTTTGAAGAATACGTGCTCACCGAAGAAATCATCAGCCTTGAACTTTTGCTTGCGTGAGAATGGATCCTTTGGCTTTGGCAGAGGAGTGTCAGTGAGTTGCATCATGACCTCAGGAATCTCAATCGCAGGTTCTTCAGGCTGAGGAATTTCTGGTTCTTCCTCAGTGGCAGTCTGCGTAGTTGGTTGTTCAACAGCAGCAGTTTCTTCAGCGCTAGTGGCTGGAATTTCCTCATGGACAAATGCAGTGGGATGAGTTTCTTCAGAGCCCATGTGAACAGTTTGTATGGGGGACTGAGGAATTTGCTGTAGAGGGGTGAACATTGGAGAGTTTGGATGCTAACTTTCCCAGAATTCATCACTGATAACGGGTATGGAGCAGCCAATGTCCACATCTTCATCTTCCATTTCTTCAACGCCAGCCTCTTTAGCTGTGAACTGAGGCATAGGCGAGGAGATGATAGCTGCTGAAGAGATCACATCCACTTCAATTTCTTCATCCAACGGTTCAGACGAAGCAGCAGAAGGAGTTTCTTCATCAGATCCGCTGGGGATCACATATTCTTCATCAGAAGGAACAAGGTCCTTTGATGGCCTGGTTGAGATGGGAACAGCATCAATCGGATTTGCAAATGAGCTTGTCATAGGCTTCATTTTCTTCGGAGCTGAAGAATCTGAAGTAGATGATGCTTTCCTTTTCTTCACTACAGCATGCTCTGCAGCCTTGGTCTTCTTCACATCTGATGCAGATGGAAGGATCGGAGTTGAAGTTGGTGTAGGAGCAGCTGAGGAATCTGGTTGATTTTCTTCAGGCACAACTGATGCAGTTGCCCTGAGTTCTTCAGTTTCTTTAGGCACACCACTAGTGGGTGCCCTCGCAATTTCTTCAGTGGCTGGAATGCAGTCATCAGCCCTGGAAGTCACATTTTCTTCACCAGCCTGATTGTCATTAGTGGTGCTGGCATGTTCTTCAGTCGGCTGAGCAGATGCTTCAGCCTGAGGAATTTCCTGTTGCCTTGGGGTAGCAACATTTGAAGTGAACTGTTCAGTTATCTTTACAAATCTAACTTTGGCTCCTTGCCAATCAGCATAGTAGGCTTGGAAGTCATCGCTGAGGGTTTTGATCTCATATTGGATTTTTACAAGTTCATCAGTGGTCATGGTGACAACGTTGTTCTTCAGGTATTTCTCCTTTCTGTACTGGGCCTTCTTGATCTGCCTGGCCTGATCATATTTCCATTTCTCCTCTTGGATGAAATGAGTCAGCATGTGATTTTGACCAGGCGTTAGCTTGAAGTCAGGCATAGGAGTATTTGGGTCCTTGTGCCAGAGATCAATGTAGTCGAGGATCAGCTTGGGATCCAAAAGAAGTGGCACAGGTGTGCCTTTGGCTCTAGCGTCCCTAACTTGTCTGTCTCTGATGATTTCTGCAAGTTCATCATCATCAGCTTCATCTTCTTCAGATGGCACTTGGAAAGCGACTTGCTTCTTTTGAGGACTTGGCCGAGGACCTCATCCAGCAGTTGCCTTGGTCTTCATCAGAGTGGGGCCAGATGAAGAATTTGGTGCAGCTGAGGAGCTTGCTGAGACACCAGAGGCAATGGAGATGCCTGTAGTCCTTTGGCATGAGGCCAGATGCGCAGGTGCTGAGGACTTTGTCGGAATAGCTGAGGACTTTGGAGGAGGTGCTGAGGATTTTGAAGGAGCAGCTTGAGGGATTGGTCGTGAGGACCTTGAAGAGTCTGGTCATGAGGGCGCAGCTGAGGAACTTGGCCGTGAGGGCACTGTTGGTGAAGCACTTGTCTTACGAGCAGGCTTCTTAGGCATGGATTTCCTCGGCTTGACAGAGGCCTCAGTAGAGGCAGCAGCAGCCACAGCAGAGTCTTCATTGAATTTCCTCGCTGCTTCTCTAGCTTGCTTGGCCAACTTGCCGTGGCGCTTGGCCCATTCATCAGGATAGTCCTCACCGCGCTTGAGGCTAGTGGGATCTGCTACTTGGCCAGGTGCCAATGGAGCTCTTGGGCATGGAGGATTGAGTGAGAATTTCTTCATGTACTTAGGAGTGACATATCTGTACTCCCTCCATTCTCTTGCCCATCTCCTCTCTATCCTCTGTTTGCGCACTTTGCGCTCATTCTTGGTTTCCTCAGTAGGTGTGCAGTACCCAGCATATATGTCATCAGGGATCTCAAACGCTGTATTTACCTCAGGCCTCTTTCCTCCCTTCTGTGGCCTTTTACCATCAGCCATTTTCTTCAGTTGAGGAATTTGAACAATCGAATTCTCTGAAGAAGTATGTAACTTTTCTTCGAGGAACGCTGCAAATGAGTTAAGTTGATGAGAACCTAGTGATTTAGTAGCTGACATGTGTACCTGTGAACAAAGTATAGTTGCGAGGAATTTGGAGAGGTCATATGCGTTCTCAGAAGGTTTTTCAAAAAGAACAAGTTTGAGGAATTTGACCAGATGAGTCTTGAAGATTTTCACTAAGTGTTCTTTGTCTTACGTTCCAGAGTTGTATAGATCAAAGATCCACAGAATTGAGGAATCTTGAAGAAAAATGATGCTTAGAGAAACGAATCAAGAACAGATGACATGTGAGGTGTTTAGTGTGTGAAGATTGAAGAATAAAACACCTTTGAACATTTTATTGAGAAACTTCGAATCAAAGAGGGCAGTAAAAGTAACTTTTAACTACCCTGAATGAAGAACACGATGAACAATGAGGTGAAACAGTGGAGTTCGTCGGTGTAGATCTCCCACGCCCTAACTTGGCGGAGGAAGACGTCTATGGCGGCGGCGGAGGTGAAGATTTCCGCGGTCGGCGCGAGTACGATGACGACGAGATCGAGGCAGTGAAGCTCTTCCTCACCGGCGACGATGGAGTTGCGGCGGCGCTAGGGTTTGGGAAGCTCGAGTGGGAGAGAGAGATCGAGCGGAGTAAAGGAAGTGAGGAAGGGATTAGGGGGTATTTATAGTAGCAGTGAAAAACTGTTCGCCCAAAGATTTGGGACGAACGTGCCCCTGACCCTTCTCCTTCGCACGACATGTGTCACCCACGTACTATGTAGTGGAGATCGTGTAAGATCGTGGGTGAATTAAAAATTTATCGTCGGATGCGGAATGATTTGAGTGGCAAAACCGAAAATTTGGATAAGATTAGTTTTAAAGTTCCGTTCTCAATTTCTTCAGCTGACAAGGACACAGTGAAGATTTTGAACGAGTTTCAAATATAATGCACATGAAGAATTTGTGAAAAGATTGGGTTGAGTATAGCATAGAGGGGAAGGGTTCGATCACATTCACTTAGCAGAAAACCAACTTGAAGAAATAGCAATAAGTGAATGATGTAGAGGACATAAACTCATATATATATATAGCCAATGAAGAAAAACAACGGAACCAGTGAAGACTATGCAAAGTTCAAGAATATGAATAATTTGAGGAATTTCAACTTTTGGTGGTGGCGTGACCCACCGTATAAGAATGATGATTTCAGACACCGCGTACAATTATCGCAGGGTTCTGAGAATCAAATTCTTCATTAATTTCTTCACACTAAGAGTGTTATTCTTCATTGATTGAAGTAAAACGTTTCTTCATGTGTTGCACATCTAAGTCATCAATTTTGCAGAAGTGTCAGGATGAGTGTCCTTTTCAAATAACATTCGAAGATTCTAGGATATTTAGCTCACACCGCAACTTGCTAAACCTCTTCTCATCCAAGGGCTTTGTGAAGATATCGGCTAGCTGTTCTTCAGTCTTCACATGCTCAATAGAAATGTCGCCCTTCAACACATGATCACGAAGAAAATGATGATGAATCTGAATGTGCTTTGTCTTCGAGTGCTGAACTAGGTTGTGAGCAATCTTGATGGCACTCTCATTGTCACATAAGAAAGGCACATTCTTCATGTTGATGACATAGTCCTTGAGAGTTTGCTTCATCTATAGCAATTGGGCACAGCAAGAACCAGCGGCAATGTACTCAGCTTCAGCAGTAGATAGTGATACGTAGTTCTGTTTCTTCAAGGACCAACAGACCAAAGATCATCCAAGGAAATGACATGTACCAGATGTTGACTTGCGATCCACACGATCACCAGCATAGTCTGAATCAGAATATCCAACAAGATCAAAAGCCGAGCCCTTGGGGTACCATAATCCAAGTGTTGGTGTGTGAGCTAGATATCGAAGAATATGCTTCACAGCCTTATGGTGTGATTCCTTCGGTGCAGCTTGAAATTGGGCACACATGCAAACACTAAGCATTATATCTGGCCTAGATGCACATAAGTATAATAAGTAACCTATCATGGAGCGGTATACCTTATGATCGGAGTCAATACCATTTTCATCAGTGCACAGATGGCCATTTGTGGGCATAGGAATTTTGACACCTTTGCAATCTTGCATGCCGAACTTCCTCAGTACATCCTTGAGGTATTTCTCCTGAGATATGAATATGCCATTGTGTTGTTGACGAATTTGAAGACCTAAGAAAAATTTCAACTCTCCCATACTAGACATTTGATATTCTTCACTCATCATATAGGCAAATTCATCACTATAACGTTGGTCAGTACAGCCAGAGATAATATCATCAACATATACTTCGCACACAAACAATTCACCATGATAAGATTTAGTGAAAAGAGTAGGGTCGAGTGAATCAGGTTTGAAGCCTTTCTTCATGAAGAGTTCCTTCAAAGTATCATACCAAGCCCGTGGGGCCTGCTTGAGGCCATAGAGGGCCTTATTGAGTCTGAAGACTTTGTCAGGATTCTTTGGATCTTCAAAACCTGGGGGTTGAGCAACATATACTTCTTCCTCAAGCTTACCATTGAGGAATGCACTTTTAACATCCATTTGATATAGAGTGATATCATGATGGTTAGCATAAGCAAGTAATATGTGAATAGCCTCAACTCTAGCAACAGGCGCAAAAGTTTCATCGAAATCAATTCCTTCAACCTTTGTGTAGCCTTGAGCTACAAGCCGTGCCTTATTCCTCACAACAAGGCCATTTTCATCTTCCTTGTTGCGGTAGATCCACTTTGTGCCGATGATATTGTGCTTGCGAGGATCTGGACGTTTGACCAGTTCCCAGACATTGTTGAGCTCGAACTGATGTAATTCTTCTTGCATGGCCTGAATCCACTCAGGCTCCAGAAATGCTTCATCTACCTTAGTGGGCTCTGTAATAGAGACAAAAGCATACTTCCCACAAAACTTAGACAAATGTGAAGCTTTTGAGCGTGTGAGAGGACCTGGCGCTTTGATGTCATTGATGATCTTTTCAACTTGCACTTCTTTTGCAATGCGAGGATGAGCTAGTTGCCGTTGAAGAGTTTGATCAGCGTTTTCTTTAGCACCATTTTCTTCAGGTGCATTAGCTCGATGTTCTTCATGTTCTAGAATGAATTCTTCAGCAGATTCTTCAGTAGGAATGACATCCTCAGTAGCCTTGAACTTGATAGTTTCCTCAGGTGCTGGTTCATCTATCACAGTAGGTAGGTGCTCTCTTTGCGAGCCATTAGTTTCATCAAACCGCACATCTACAGTTTCAACAACTCTGTGAAGAACGTTGTTGAAGACTCTGTAGGTGTGCGAGTCCTTTCCGTAACCAAGCATAAAACCTTCATGTGCTTTCGGTGCAAATTTTGAGTTGTGATGAGGATCTCTAATCCAACATTTAGCACTGAAGAATTTGAAATAACTTACATTGGGTTTCTTATTAGTGAGGAGTTCATAGGCAGTCTTTTTGAAGAATTTGTGAAGATATACTCTGTTGATGATGTGGCACGCGGTATCAATTGCCTCAGTCCAGAAACTACGAGGCGTTTTGTATTCATCAAGCATAGTGCGAGCCATCTCAGCAAGAGTCCTGTTCTTGCGCTCCACGACACCGTTCTGCTGAGGAGTGTAAGGAGCAGATAACTCATGAGTAATACCAAGTTCATCAAGATAGTCATCGAGACCAGAATTCTTGAACTCAGTGCCATTGTCACTTCTGATGTGCTTGATCTTCACACCAAAGTTGGTTGAAGCCCTCGAGGAAAATCGTTTGAAGACTTCCTGCACTTCATGTTTGTAAGTAACAAGGTGTACCCATGTGTAACGAGAATAATCATCAACAATAACAAAGCCATATTGAGATGCTTCATTTGAGATAGAAGAATAATGATTAGGACCAAAGAGATCCATGTGAAGCAATTCAAATGGGCGAGTGGTGGTCATGATAGTCTTTGCTGGATGCTTGGCCTTGGTCATTTTCCCAGCTTCACAGGCTCCGCATAGGTGATCCTTGAGGAATTTGACATTCTCGATGCCAATGACATGCTTCTTGTTCGCAAGCATGTGCAAATTACTCATGCTTGCATGACCAAGTCGTCAATGCCAGAGCCAGCCTTCTGAAGCTTTTGCAAGTAAGCACACGGCTGGTTGTGGTCCTGTAGAGAAATCAACAATATACAGGTCTCCTCTCCTAAAGCCTTCGAAGACTTTGGAATTGTCAGCTTCCATAACCACAACACAATGGTACTTGCCAAAGACAAAAACCATATCAAGGTCACAAAGCATTGAGACAGACATAAGGTTGTATCCAAAGGACTCAACAAGCATGACTTTGTCCATGTGTTGATCCTTTGTAATCGCAACCTTACCTAGACCCAATACCTGACTTTTGCCTTTCTCAGCAAAGATGATATGCTTCAGATGTGACGGTGATAATGGAGCATCCATCAATAGATTCTTGTCACCAGTCATGTGGTTTGTACATCCACTATCGAGGACCCACTCAGTGGCTTTGGGTTGATCATCCTGCAGATGAATTAGTGCAGCTTACAAACTCATATACTTCATCAGTGAAGAATATGACATCATTTCATCAGATCAATTTCATCAAGTAAAAGAAGTGATAAAGCAATATGAGGATGTGAGAAATAAAAGTTCATTTCTTCATGATTAGCCTGCGTCCTTTCAGGCAAGCTCAGGTCTCCAGCAAATTCTTCAGACGATTACGTGCGTTTGGAGACCCGACCCTGTAGAAGAGATTAGTTCTTTTTCTTCACCACCCACATCTGAAGGGGTGGCAAAGATCTCATCATTCTGCGAGCTCCATATGAGAAGGATGGCATAGAAGCCAGTCCATTTCGTTTCACATAAGAGGGGTTAGAGTAAGCATAAGAGTAAGCAGAGAAATTCTTCGAGGACTTATGGACATAATGATTTGAAGAATAATGCACATATCCATAATCCTTAGATCTTCCCTGCGAAACAGACGGGTTAGCACGATGATGTTCATATGAGGACTTTGATCCATATGAAGAATTTGGTCCATATGAAGAATTTGATCTGGGGTTCCTATTCTTCACAGGTGGCGTCATGATGACATTCACCTGAAGATTTTCAAGGCATATTTTGGGAACCCAGATTTTCTTCACAGGGGAGCCGTTCCTGCAGTTAGTGCCAACATATCTAGCAAATACTTCACCATTCTGATTTTTGAATAGCTTATAGTTGGAGTCAATTGACTCATCATCAGAATGAGGAGATTCACATGCAAATCCAGATAAGTTAGATGGATCAACTGGAGGTCCCTTTGCAGCAACCCATGTAGTTTTGGGGTACTTCTCAGGCTTCCAATATGTACCATCAGCATTGAGTTTCCTCTCAAAGGCGATACCCTCTTTCCTAGGGTTCCTGTTGAGGATTTGCTTTTTAAGCACATCACAAAGAGCCCGATGCCCTTTGAGGCTTTTGTACATGCCTGTCGTGTACAATTCCTTCAGCCCTGCATCGTCAGTGATACTAGCAATGTCCTCAGATGAGGAATTAGTGATAGCAGAGGCATGTGAAGAATTTGAAACATTAGCAGCATTTGAACATTCAGGTGAAGAATTAGCAGATTCACGTTCAATGCACTTCAAGCATGGAGGAACAAATTCTTCCTGAGATGCGCTGATTTGTTGAGCAAGTAATGAATCGCGCTCCTTATGAAGATCTTCATAACTCACTCTTAGCTTCTCAAGGTCTTGCTTTCTTTGAAGAAATTCATAAGAAAGCTTCTCATGATCCGATAAGAGAGTGTTATGTTGATCTTGAAGGGTGTCATACTTAGTATGAAGTCTCTAAAGACTTTCAACCAAAGCTTTTGATTGATCCATTTCCTCAACCAACATATCATCGCTCTTGTTTAGCATATAGTGAGCTTTTTCCAAAGCTCTTTGTTGTTTAGTAGCAAGGGAAGAAAGTTTGACATAGCTGGGTCCAAATTCATCACCAGATTCATCATCACTGGACTCGGATATGTAGTATTCAGTTACCTCAGCATCTTTTGCCATAAGGCATGATGCAGAAGATGATGATTCTTGTTTGAATGTCATCGTTTTGAGAGATTCCTTGAATTCCTCAAACCAAGGATCATGACAAGTTCGATGACCTTCATAGACCTCAGAGAGACGGTCCCAGATGAGCTTCGCATGATCGAGATGCATCATATTCCTGAACTGATTTTGTGACAGGCTGGAGCAGATGACATCCTTCGCCGTGAGGTTGAGAAGAGTATACTTGCGAATGTCATCAGCATCCGCCATCTTGCACAGGTCAGTCAGGCCAATCTCAGTGACGGTCCACAACTTGCTGTTCATCGCCATGAGGCGTTTCTTCATCATGGCCTTCCACTTGGGATACTCATGACCGTCAAAGATGGGGCATGTCACCTTCGTCATACCTGCGGTCGACATAACTAAAAATCCAGGCGGTTAAACCAAAATCACACAGAACAAGGGAGTACCTTGCTCTGATACCAATTGAAAGTGCGTTATATCGACTAGAGGGGGGTGAATAGGTGATTTTTATGAAATTCTTCACTCAGGAATTTGCCGGTGAGGAAATTCCTTAGCGAAGAACTACTAGCAGCGGAATAAGTACTCAAAGGTAAACATAACAGAATACAAGCATAGTCATCATGATGAAATGAAGACAGGCACAGAGTACAGGAAGCGTAATCACAGGATAACACAGGATGAAGACAAACAGACTGAAGAAATTGAACTAAGGAAATTGAGAAAGTCTTCAGTGAAAGTCTTCAAACACAGATATGAACAAACATACAACACATTTATGAGGAAATGAAAGAGTTGAGGAAATAGAACCAGTAAGCTTGGTGAAGACAATGATTTGGTAGACCAGTTCCAACTGTTGTCTCAGTTGTACGTCTGGTTGGAGCGGCTGAGTATTTAAACTCGAGGACACACAATCCCGGACACCCAGTCAAGGACACTTAGTCCAAGACACCCAGTACTCACCGTATTCTCCTTGAACTAAGGTCACACAGACCTCGTCCAATCACTCGTGGTAAGTCTTCAGGCGACTTCCAAACCTTCACAAACTTGGTCACTCGGTGATCCAGAATTCCTCTTGGATGCTCTAGACCATGACGCCTAACCGTCTGGAAGAAGCACAGTCTTCAAAGGTAACAAGCGTCGGATCCACTCAGGATCAATCTCTTCAGTGATGCTCAATCACTTGGGGTTTGTAGGTGTTCGGGTTTTGGGTTTTTGGTTTTTCCTCACTTGATGATTTTCGCTCAAAGTCCTCGGAGGATGGGTTGCTCTCAAATGACAAGTGTCAGTTTCTCTCGGAGCAGCCTCTCAGCTAGTGGTTGTAGGGGGCGGCTATTTATAGCCTAGGGAGCAGCCCGACATGATAAGACATAAATGCCCTTCAATGATATGACCGTTAGGTGGATAGATATTTTGGAACAGCTGGCGCATAGCACAGCAACGGTCAGAATTTTGAGTAGCAAAATCCTCAGGGCTATCATGTTCCTCACTGTGTAGGCAATCCGCACTGGCCAATTCCTAACTCGTCAGTCAGGACAAATTCCTCAGAGACCAGAAGAACTTCGTCTCTGTCACTGAAGAAATTGACTGAACTGTATGAGATTTCCAATGGCTTCACTCGAAGGGATTGGTAGGTGTAGGATTTTGAGTTGAGCATCATATGGAAATTTTTCCTTAGTATTTCCTCGACCCCCTTTAACAGTACGGTGTTTCCTATGACTCAAGAAAGAGAAAAATAAAACTATGAAAATGAAAGTCTTCAAGCTTCATATTCCTCGCATGAATATCAAGTCTTCACGGACACACCAATTTCTTCACTTTCAAAGTCTTCATGAAGGTCTTCAGAAATACCAAAATCTTCAGTCGAAGATATTCATTTTTAGGGGTCGACTTTTCCTTTAAATATCAAACTCCTCATGGACTTATAGACCTGTGTACACTCACACACGCATTAGTCCCTTAACCTATAAGTCTTCAATACACCAAAATCACTAAGGGCACTAGATGCACTTACAGATGCCTGCCTCCTTCACCTTCCTGAACATCGCCGTGAGGACATCCATCATGAGGATGAAAAGCAGGTGGAGACGGGATCCCCTTGGCGCAGCCCCTTGCCATGCCAGAAGCTTTCGCTGGTCGAGCCATTGACGAGGACCTGAGTACTTGCCGCCGAGAGAAGCATGGAGATCTGTTATCTCCACCGAGGGCCAAAGCCACGATGGGCCAGCACCTCCAGGAGGAATTGCCGTGAGACGCTGTCGAAGGCTTTGGCAATGTCAATTTTGAAGATGATGGCGGACGCCCGCTGTAGCGACCTGACCCGTATGGATCACGTCTACTGTGCTACGGTGTCATCCCTGGATCAGTAGTGCTGACACCACACAGTACATCGAGGTTTTATAGCAGAGTTGCACACACACACTTATTACATCGATGGCTCAAAAAAGAACTTATTACAATAAATATGGCTGAAGGCCATCTAATATCGATAACAGCGGAAGACTCGGAAGATAAATGGGTCCATCAACTCCAGCGGCATCACTGAGTATAGAACCACGACCTAAAAGCACCTCAATCGTCGTCTGAAAAGTCTGCAACATTAACGTTGCAGCCCGAAACGGGTCAGCACGTGGAATATGCTGGCAAAGTAACACATAGAGAGTAATGGAATGAAACAGCTATACTATATGCATATATGGCTGGTGGAAAGCTCTATGGTTACAGTTTTGCGTAAAGCCAATTTTTCCCTACTGCAAAGGAATAAATTTATTTAACTATCATGGTGGTTGTGTAACATTGAGAATGGTTGACAGCATTCTCAATCCCAATTAAAAATAATTAAAACCCAATAACATTAATTAGAAGTAACATGTTGAGATTCACTCGATATTCAAGTACTAGATACTCAAGTTGTCCATAACCGGGGACACGGCTAATCATGATTAGTTTGTACACTCTGCAGAGGTTTGCGCACTTTTCCCCACATGACTCGATCGCCTCCGTTTGTTTTCTCGCACTACATGGTGTTTGAGAAACGATGACCGAGACATAGTCTTTCTGAAGCGCTAGCACTTACATGTGGGGTAGACCGGTACACCTACATCCCCTACATCTGCTAGTCCACCCCGTAAGAGTTCGCACAACTTAGTCAACTATGCCAGAGCCCATAGTAGCATGTGGCTGCACACGGAAGTTTCTAGCATGAAAGATCTTATGATCCCTTTGAGCCTGGGTGGCGGTCCGAAAAAAAACAGGCAAGTCCTGATAGACATCAGGTGCCTCAATCCACCCAGATGTGTGTTTAAGTTGCCACCTTAGATAAACCATTAAAATTATCAATCTCACATTCTGTCATGGATATCACTCACCCAATCCACGTCTACTAGCATAGCATGGCATAATAAGCAAACGTAGAAGTAACTCCCAAAGGTTTCATAATAATACAGGTAATAGGTACTACCTCATCTACTTCCCATCCCACAATTTAATTAGATCCTAATCATGCAATGTGTGAGGATTGATCTAATGCAATAAAACATGGGTTGTAGAAAAGGTATGATCAAAGTGTTACTTGCCTTGCTGATGATCCGCGAGTCCTAGGGTTTCAAAGTAACAAGCGGCGCAATCCGAGTAATCTATCGCAGACAAACAACAAGCACACAATAAGTACTCATCTAATGCATAGGTAGAACTCGAATAAGAGAACGAACCAGAT
Organism: Triticum urartu; assembly: GCF_003073215.2. Lineage (NCBI taxonomy): Eukaryota > Viridiplantae > Streptophyta > Magnoliopsida > Poales > Poaceae > Triticum > Triticum urartu. Next base: position 333,718,645 of record NC_053022.1, read on the forward strand.
AGTTCAACTTAAGAACTCCGGTTGCAAAGAAAGAACGAAAAACAAATGGCGGAAGAAAACAACTCGGCTCTAGCAAGTTGAAACTAGGTCAAATTTTACTGTAGCAAAAGCTTGTTCAAGTTGATTAAACGGAACGGCGGTTTCGAGACGAAACTCCAGGCGCTTGAATCACCTAATTCCGATAAACGAGCGAGAAGAAAGACTAGAACGAAGATCGGATCTGAGATCGCGATCGCGGAAAAGACGCGGAATAAATCCGACGAGAAGAAAAAGAAGAACGGTTAGACGAACGGTCATTCGTTAACCTAGAAGAATCCGGTGATCATGTTCGTTAGGACGAACGGTCCGGCGAACGGTCCAAGGCAACTAAATCGGAAGAGAAAACGAATCCGATCTAGGGTTTCGGAGAAGAAAACTGAAAAAGAAACGGAAAACCGATCTAGAAAACGAATTGGAAGAGAAGAAAAGAATCGGAACGATTAGAAGAAAAGATCCGAGGAAAAGAGACGCGGGGCAACCTCCGACGAGGTCTCCGGCGAGGGGCTCCGGCGGCGGCGGCGGTGGTGTGGGTGAGGGGTGGCTTGGGTGGTGTAGGCAAGGCGCGGCGGCGGCGGGTGACGCAGGGCGCGGCGTGGGTGAGAGGCGCGGGGTGAGGCGCGGCTTGGGTGGTGGAGAGAGGGGTTTTGATTTGATGTTTAGAGGGGGGTGCTTGGGTATTTATATTGGGGAGGGGGGATTTACTTGGGGTAGGGGGCAAGAATTAGACTAGGAATAGGAATAGAAAAGAGTCTAGAAGAAAAAGAAAGAAAACGAAACTAGGAAAAGAGCCGGCCTAAGAATCCTATTAGGATTCGGCCAGGGAAACAAGAGGTGGCGGCGGCCTACCTTGCCTGGCGCTGGCTGCGCGCGCAGGGGGCTGGGGCTGGGGCGCGGCGGTGGCTGGCCTAGGCCTTGGCCCGGCTGGCCTGCGGTAAGTTTTTTTTTTATAAATGGTTCAGCGCGCAGAAAAAAAAACAAAAAGAGAACTAAACGAACTCCGAAAAATCTAAAGTAAATTTTCCCCGACCCCTAAAAATGAGTCGAACAAAATGAACTTTTCTCCGGACCTAAAATGCAATTTTCGAAAAAGCGCATTTTTCCCTATCCAAAAAAATGCAAATAAACACCGAAAAACAAAAATTGATCTATTTATTAAATCTTCATTTTTCCTAAATTTTGGGAAAGTCATATTATTCCCTCTCTCATATTTTGATATCGGAAAATTATTGAAGATAAAATAAATAAATCAAATGATCCTCTTTTCAAAATTCGAGAAAACTCTCAAATATGAAAATAATGAAATCTCCAACTCTCTCCGGAGGTCCTTGAGTTGCGTGAAATTTCTAGGATCAACCAAAATGCAAGAAAAATATGATATGCATGATGATCTATGTATAACAATCCAAATTGAAAATTTGGGATGTTACAAACCTACCCCCCTTAAGATGAATCTCGCCCTCGAGATTCGGGTTGGCTAGAAAATAGGTGAGGGTGGTCCTTGAGCAAATCTTCTTCTCTCTCCCAGGTGGCTTCATCCTCTGAGTGGTGGTTCCACTGAACTTTGCAAAACTTGATAACCTTGCTGCGGGTAACTCTGCTGGCATAATCGAGAATCTTGACTGGCTTCTCCTCATACGTTAGGTCATCCTTTAACTGAATCGCTTCGAGTGGCACGGTATCTCTTAGCGGTACCTCCGCCATCTCGGCGTGACATCTCTTCAGCTGAGAAACATGGAATACATCATGAACTCCTGACAGTTCTTCTGGTAATTCCAACTTATAAGCGACTTCTCCCATACGTTTCAAGATCTTAAACGGTCCAACGAAACGCGGTGCTAACTTTCCCTTAACTCCAAAGCGCTTAACTCCTCGAAGTGGGGATACTCGGAGATACACTCTGTCTCCGGTTTCGTAAACTGTCTCCTTGCGTTTAGAATCTATGTAGCTCTTCTGCCTAGATTGGGCTACCTTGAGCCTATCCCGAATCAACTTAACTTTCCGTTCAGACTCCTTAATCAAATCTGGTCCAAAGAATTGACGGTCTCCAACTTTGCTCCATGACAATGGTGTCCTGCACCTCCTTCCATATAAAGCTTCGAAAGGTGCCATCTTCAAACTGGTTTGGTAACTGTTGTTATAAGAAAACTCCGCATACGGCAAATTATTGTCCCAACTAGATCCATAATCTAGTGCACAAGCTCTCAGCATATCTTCCAAAATCTGATTGACTCTCTCGGTCTGTCCATCTGTCTGCGGGTGAAAAGCTGTGCTGAACTCTAGTCTGGTTCCTAAAGTTTCGTGCAACTGATTCCAAAACTTTGAGGTAAATTGGGTTCCTCTATCTGATACGATACTCCTCGGAACTCCATGCAAACAAATGATCCTGGTCATGTATATCTTTGCCAACTTAGCACTGGTGTAAGTGGTCTTAACTGGAATGAAATGTGCTACCTTCGTCAAACGATCAACTACTACCCATATCGAGTCATATCCTGCTTTCGTCCTAGGTAGTCCTGTGATAAAATCCATGCCTATCTTATCCCATTTCCATTCGGGTAACGGCAATGGTTGTAACAATCCCGCTGGCTTTTGATGCTCTGCCTTTACTCTCTGACATACCTCACAAACTGCTACATATGCTGCAATATCCTTCTTCATTCCGGTCCACCAGAATGTTTCCTTCAAATCCAAATACATGTTGGTATTCCCTGGGTGAATCGAATACGGTGAATCATGTGCCTCTTGCAAAATCAACTTCCTGATCTCCGGGTCATTGGGCACATAAACACGGTCCTCAAACCATAAGGTATCGTGCTCATCCTCACGAAATCCCTTTGCTTTTCCTTTGCTCAATTTCTCTTTTAGAGTTGCAATCTCCTTGTCAGATTTCTGAGCTTCTCTGATCTTATCCATCAATGTTGACTGAATCTCCAATGCTGCTACATAGCCTCTCGGAACTATTTCCAAACATAGCTCACGAAGGTTTTCCGCTAACTCCTTTGGTACTTCTCCCATCACTAGGGTATTGACATGGCTCTTACGGCTCAATGCGTCAGCTACTACATTAGCCTTTCCGGGATGGTAATGCAATCTCATGTCATAATCCTTGATGAGCTCCAACCATCTCCTTTGTCGGAGGTTCAACTCATTCTGCGTGAAAATGTACTTCAAACTCTTGTGATCCGTGTACACCTCACAATGATTTCCAATGAGGAAATGTCTCCACATCTTCAATGCATGCACTACGGCTGCTAACTCCAAATCATGCGTGGCATAATTCAACTCATGAGGCTTCAGTTGTCGTGATGCATACGAAACAACTCTCCCTTCCTGCATAAGCACTGCTCCAAGTCCTCGACGTGAAGCGTCGCAATACACCTCATAATCCTTGGTCTGATCTGGCAAAATCAATACCGGTGAGGTAACCAATTGTTTCTTCAACTCCTGGAAACTAGCCTCACATTCCTCAGTCCATTTGAACTTGGTGTCCTTCAACAATTCAGTCATAGGCTTTGCAATCTTTGAAAAGTTCTCAATGAATCTCTGGTAGTATCCTGCGAGTCCAAGAAAACTCCGGATCTCTCCAACTGTCATTGGTGATTCCCATCCGGTTACTGTCTCAACTTTAGCGGGGTCAACTGCTATACCTTCTCCGGATATAACGTGTCCGAGGAATCCAACTTCCTTTAACCAAAACTCACATTTGCTGAATTTGGCGTATAACTGATGTTCCCTTAGTTTCTCCAAAACCAAACGCAAATGTTCCTTATGCTCCTCTTCATTCTTTGAATAAACTAGGATGTCAACAATGAACACTACGACGAACTTATCCAAAAACTCCATAAACACTTTGTTCATCAGGTTCATAAAATAGGCAGGTGCGTTAGTCAATCCAAATGACATAACGGTATACTCATACAATCCATATCTCGTGGTGAATGTTGTCTTAGGTATGTCCTGCTCTCGAATCTTCAATTGATGGTACCCTGATCGCAAATCGATCTTGGAAAACACTTTAGCTCCTTGCAACCGATCAAACAGATCATTAATCATTGGCAGTGGGTACTTGTTCTTGATGGTTACTTCATTCAATCCCCGATAATCTACAACCATCCTTAATGATCCATCCTTCTTTTCCACTAGAAGTACAGGTGATCCCCAAGGCGAAGAACTTGGGCGAATGTAACCTTTATCCAATAACTCCTTAATCTGATTCTTAATTTCCACCAAATCCTTTGCTGGCATCCTATATGGTCGCTTCGATATTGGGCCTGTACCTGGCAATAACTCAATCAAAAACTCAATGTCTCTATCCGGTGGCATGCCTGGTAATTCCTCAGGAAATACATCAAGAAAATCCTTTACCACTGGTACTTCCTCCTGCACAACTCCTGTTAGGCAATTCACTTGTGTCCTGTTTGGCACATGCCGGGATACATACTTGATCCTTCTTCCTTCTAGTGTGGTAAGCAAAATTGTCTTACTGGTGCAATCGATGTTTCCTCCATACATCGACAGCCAATCCATACCAAGAATCACATCCAACCCTTGGGATTCCAGAATAATTAAATCCGTTGGGAATACATGCCTTCCTATACTCAATGGTACTTGAAAACATCCTTGTCTGGCCATGTACTCTGCTCCTGGCGAGCTTACTAGCATAGGTGTTTTAAGAATCCTAGTGGGCAGGCTATACTTTTCCACAAATCCCCTTGATATGTATGAATGCGATGCACCAGTATCAAAAAGAATGAGTGTAGTAAATGACTTAACCAAAAACTTACCGATTACTGCATCGGGCTGATCTTCAATCTCCTCCACATTAACGTGGTTCACCTGTCCCCTATTGAAAGGGTTCGGCTTCTTCCTAGAGCTTCCATTGCCATTGCCATTCTGGCCTTCAGGACATTCATTGGCATAATGTCCGGTCTTCGAACACTTGAAACAGGTGACTTGACTTAGGTCTCTCTTGGTTGGGGTCGATGGGGTGGTCCGGTTATGGACGTTGCTTCCTCCATTCCCATTACCATTCTTGTGGCCATTATGGTTGTGCGAGCTACCTCCACCATGGGTGTGCTGAAACTTAAATCCCGGTTTAGGGGTAAAACGGGGCTTCTGCTGGGATCCAGAGTTATACTTCCCCTGTCCATACTTCCTCTTACGGTTCTCAATCTGATGTTGCTTCCCTTCAATCATGATGGCACGATCTACCAACTCCTGGTAGTTGTTGAAACTCGCTACCATCAACTGCATGCTTAGCTCATCATTCAATCCTTCCAGAAACTTCTCCTGCTTAGCTGCATCCGTAGCAACGTCATCTGGGGCATAACGTGCTAACTTGCTGAAGTCGTCAACGTATTGGCCAACTGTCCTTCCTCCTTGGCGTAAGTTGCCAAACTCACGCTTCTTTATGGCCATAGCTCCTGCTGAAACATGGGCAGTGCGGAAAGCTTGCTGAAACTGATCCCATGTGACAGTGTCAACTGGGTAAGTGGCTGTGAAATTCTCCCACCATGCTGCTGCAGGTCCGTCAAGCTGGTGAGCGGCAAACTTCACTTTCTCACCATCTGTGCATCCTGCAGTGGTCAACTCCCTTCCTATCTTGCGGAGCCAGTCATCTGCTACTATCGGCTCGGTGCTACTGGAAAACACCGGCGGATTTAGCCTAAGAAAACGGGCTAAGTGGTCAACAGGTGGTGGTGGTGGGTTGTTGTTGTTCTGCTGGTTCTGGACTAATATCTGCATCAACTGATTCTGTTGCTGGATCAACTGAGTGAGCTCCGGTGGGAATCCATTGTCACGTCTCGGAGGCATCTGAGGGTTTAGAAAAGACGAGAATTGAGAATAGAGGGGGTCTAAAGAGAAAACACTACCCATATGCACATGAGGCAAAAGCACACAATTCACTTCAATCAATCAAACAAGGGCTTACAAACGGTCTAACTATCGCAAAAGTGCTCGACTATAATGTTTACATGGGGGGGAATGCTACTACTATCTGGTGGTCATCTAGAAATTTGAACCGGTGGAAGACTCCATGATATCTGCTCCAGCTTCGTCTTCAAAGTCGGGTTCACTTGGATCTGAATCGGTGTCGTCGATGATGATGTAGTTGTCTGGACATGCGACGTACTCGTCGTCCTCCTGGGATGCTCACTTGCTCTTGAGTTCTTCAATCTCCTGCGGCATCTCGTCGTCCTCCCGAATGGATCACGTCTACTGTGCTACGGTGTCATCCCTGGATCAGTAATGCTGACACCACACAGTACATCGAGGTTTTATAGCAGAGTTGCAATCACACACACTTATTACATCGATGGCTCAAAAAAGAACTTATTACAATAAATATGGCTGAAGGCCATCTAATATCGATAACAGCGGAAGACTCGGAAGATAAATGGGTTCATCAACTCCAGCGGCATCACTGAGTATAGAACCACGACCTAAAAGCACCTCAATCGTCGTCAGAAAAGTCTGCAACATTAACGTTGCAGCCCGAAACGGGTCAGCACGTGGAATATGCTGGCAAAGTAACACATAGAGAGTAATGGAATGAAACAGCTATACTATATGCATATATGGCTGGTGGAAAGCTCTATGGTTACAGTTTTGCGTAAAGCCAATTTTTCCCTACTGCAAAGGAATAAATTTATTTAACTATCATGGTGGTTGTGTAACATTGAGAATGGTTGACAGCATTCTCAATCCCAATTAAAAATAATTAAAACCCAATAACATTAATTAGAAGTAACATGTTGAGATTCACTCGATATTCAAGTACTAGATACTCAAGTTGTCCATAACCGGGGACACGGCTAATCATGATTAGTTTGTACACTCTGCAGAGGTTTGCGCACTTTTCCCCACATGACTCGATCGCCTCCGTTTGTTTTCTCGCACTACATGGTGTTTGAGAAACGGATGACCGAGACATAGTCTTTCTGAAGCACTAGCACCTTACATGTGGGGTAGACCGGTACACCTACATCCCCTACATCTGCTAGTCCACCCCGTAAGAGTTCGCACAACTTAGTCAACTATGCCAGAGCCCATAGTAGCATGTGGCTGCACACGGAAGTTTCTAGCATGAAAGATCTTATGATCCCTTTGAGCCTGGGTGGCGGTCCGAAAAAAAACAGGCAAGTCCTGATAGACATCAGGTGCCTCAATCCACCCAGATGTGTGTTTAAGTTGCCACCTTAGATAAACCATTAAAATTATCAATCTCACATCTGTCATGGATATCACTCACCCAATCCACGTCTACTAGCATAGCATGGCATAATAAGCAAACGTAGAAGTAACTCCCAAAGGTTTCATAATAATACAGGTAATAGGTACTACCTCATCTACTTCCCATCCCACAATTTAATCAGATCCTAATCATGCAATGTGTGAGGATTGATCTAATGCAATAAAACATGGGTTGTAGAAAAGGTATGATCAAAGTGTTACTTGCCTTGCTGATGATCCGCGAGTCCTAGGGTTTCAAAGTAACAAGCGGCGCAATCCGGGTAATCTATCGTAGACAAACAACAAGCACACAATAAGTACTCATCTAATGCATAGGTAGAACTCGAATAAGAGAACGAACCAGATAGTTCAACTTAAGAACTCCGGTTGCAAAGAAAGAACGAAAAACAAACGGCGGAAGAAAACAACTCGGTTCTAGCAAGTTGAAACTAGGTCAAATTTTACTGTAGCAAAAGCTTGTTCAAGTTGATTAAATGGAACGGCGGTTTCGAGACGAAACTCTAGGCGCTTGAATCACCTGATTCCGATAAACGAGCGAGAAGAAAGACTAGAACGAAGATCAGATCTGAGATCGCGATCGCGGAAAAGACGCGGAATAAATCCGACGAGAAGAGAAAGAAGAACGGTTAGATGAACGGTCGTTCGTTAACCTAGAAGAATCCGGTGATCACGTTCGTTAGGACGAACGGTCCGGCGAACGGTCCAAGGCAACTAAATCGGAAAAGAAAACGAATCCGATCTAGGGTTTCGAAGAAGAAAACTGAAAAAGAAACGGAAAACCGATCTAGAAAACGAATCGGAAGAGAAGAAAAGAATCGGAACGATTAGAAGAAAAGATCCGAGGAAAAGAGACGCGGGGCAACCTCCGGCGAGGTCTCCGGCGAGGGGCTCCAGCGGCGGCGGCGTTGGGCGGCGGCGGCGGTGGCGTGGGTGAGGGGCGGCTTGGGTGGTGTAGGCAAGACGCGGCGGCGGCGGGTGACGCAGGGCGCGGCGCGGGTGAGAGGCGCGGGGTGAGGCGCGGCTTGGGTGGTGGAGAGAGGGGTTTTGATTTGATGTTTAGAGGGGGGGCTGCTTGGGTATTTATATTGGGGAGGGGGATTTACTTGGGGTAGGGGGCAAGAATTAGACTAGGAATAGGAATAGAAAAGAGTCTAGAAGAAAAAGAAAGAAAACGAAACTAGGAAAAGAGCCGGCCTAAGAATCCTATTAGGATTCGGCCAGGGAAACAAGAGGCGGCGGCGGCCTGCCTTGCCTGGCGCTGGCTGCGCGCGCAGGGGGCTGGGGCGCGGCGGTGGCTGGCCTGGGCCTTGGCCCGGCTGGCCTGCGGTAAGTTTTTTTTTATAAACGGTTCAACGCGCAGAAAAAAAAACAAAAAGAGAACTAAACGAACTCTGAAAAATCTAAAGTAAATTTTCCCCGACCCCTAAAAATGAGTCGAACAAAATGAACTTTTCTCCGGACCTAAAATGCAATTTTCGAAAAAGCGCATTTTTCCCTATCCAAAAAAATGCAAATAAACACCGGAAAACAAAAATTGATCTATTTATTAAATCTTCATTTTTCCTAAATTTTGGGAAAGTCATATTATTCCCTCTCTCATATTTTGATATCGGAAAATTATTGAAGATAAAATAAATAAATCAAATGATCCTCTTTTCAAAATTCGAGAAAACTCTCAAATATGAAAATAATGAAATCTCCAACTCTCTCCGGAGGTCCTTGAGTTGCGTGAAATTTCTAGGATCAACCAAAATGCAAGAAAAATATGATATGCATAATGATCTATGTATAACATTCCAAATTGAAAATTTGGGATGTTACACCCGCTTGCGATGTAGAGTACGGATTGATTGCTGAACCAGCATGAAGTTGTCCAGAATTGATCTGCCAGCTATGAACATGCTCTCGTTTTGGTCCACCAGCTTATGGATCAGCAGCGCGAGCTCCACCAACATGGCATTGGCAATGATTTTTGCGAAGCTGTGTATGAGGCTGATGGGCCTGAAGTCTATGATGTCCATCACCCCTTCCATCTTTGGCAGCAGCACGATGAACACCTCTTTCAACCTCTCCATCCCTCTACCATCCGAACCATCGAAGGCATGCACTGCCTTCATCACCGCCTCTTTGATGATGGCCCAGCAGGACTGGTAGAACCTCATCGTGAACCCATCGGGCCCTGGGGCCTCATCTGGCTGCATCCCCTTGATCGTGTTCCAGATTAGGGTTTCTTTTAGTGGGGCCTCGACCGCTGTGGTGTTAAACTCTGATAGTCCAAGCACTGGCAAGCTCAACGTGTGCTGCCGGTGGACTCGGACGCCAAGCAGGTCTGTGTAGTATCCACCCGCCAGTGCACACATGCTCTCCTGCGTGGACGCCTCTGAGACATCGTTCTTCAGTCTGAAAACATGATTTCTCCTCCGTCGATGACTCGCGAAGATCTTGAAGAATGCCTCACTGCGTCGCCCACCTTTAGCCACGAGATGCGAGACTTCTGCTGGGCAATCGTCCTCTATTGGGACGCCAGGTCGAGCACGTTTTTCTTGAGCTGACGGCATAGCCAAGTCTCCCCGCCCGACAACGGCCGTGCATCCATTGCCCGGTTGAAGCACAAGATGAGCTCATTCGCAAGTAGGATCTGCTCTTTGATATTACCGATCCTAGATTAACTCCATTTGGTCAGCGCCTTGGCAGTGGCCTTCAACCTCAGAAATAGGTCAACAAAGGGGTCTGCCTTCGGAGGGAGGGAGTTCTAGCTAGCCGCCACCAGCTCATGAAAGCCAGGAATAGATGGTCAGTAGCTCTAGAAGTGGAAGCGGGATTTGTGGTGAAAGGAGACGTTGGTTGACATGAGAAATGGGCAGTGGTCCGAGATGGAGGAGGACAAGGCCTACAGAAGGTGCTCCGGATGGCCAGCATCCCAGTCTGCCATGGAGAACCAGCAATCGATCTTCTCAAGAGTGGGCTGTCTTCTCTCATTGCTCCACGTATATCTCCGACGATGAGGCACGCTTCCTTGAGCTCCAAGTCATTCAGGAAGTGACGAAATCGTCCCATCATGCGCCTACTAATCAGGTTGTTGCTCTTGTCTCCCGCATCAGCGATGAGATTAAAAATCCCCCGCAACTGCCCACGGCCCCGTGCAGGCCGATCTGATCACACGGAGCTCATCCAGGAACTGGGCTTTAAGCGCATCATCAGTCGGTCCATAGATCGTGGTTAGGGTCCATTGATTACCCTCTCCAAAGGCTATCCTGATCATGATGGAGAACTGATCGGTCCGGAAAGCAGGCACCGTGAGCACCGTGGAATCCCAAGCTAGAATGATCCCGCCTACCGTGCCACGCACGTGGAGAGCCACGAACACATCAAATTTTAATCCCAACAACGATGTAACCATGCGCTGATCAACCACCTCTAGCTTGGACTCCAGAAGGCACACGACCGATGCCGACGGGTCATCAATCAAACTCTGCATGGCAGCCCCTCTAGCTGCATTATTAAGCCCACAGACGTTCCACACAACGAAATTGTGATTTCGTATTATCCATATCAATGCCTACAATCCACCATGTCGGCCACCTAGAACTTGTGACACCCCCGATTCAATCGTACACTAATCATACACGCAAATGTGTACGATCAAGATCAGGGACTCACGGGAAGATATCACAACACAACTCTACAAATAAAATAAGTCATACAAGCATCATATTACAAGCCAGGGGCCTCGAGGGCTCGAATACAAGAGCTCGATCATAGACAAGTCAGCGGAAGCAACAATATCTGAGTACAGACATAAGTTAAACAAGTTTTCCTTAAGAAGGCTAGCACAAACTGAGATACAGATCGAAAGAGGCGCAGGCCTCCTGCCTGGGATCCACCTAAACTACTCCTGGTCGTCGTCAGCGAGCTGCACGTAGTAGTAGGCACCTCCTGAGTAGTAGTAGTCGTCGTGGACGGTGGCGTCTGGCTCCTTGGCTCCAATGTCTGGTTGCAACAATCGAGAATAGAAAGGGGAAAAGAGGGAGAAAGCAACCGTGAGTGCTCATCCAAAGTACTCGCAAGCAAGGAGCTACACTACATATGCATGGGTAAATGTGTAAAGGGCCATATCGGTGGACTGAACTGCAGAATACCAGAATAAGAGGGGGATAGCTAATCCTGTTGAAGGCTACTCTTTTGGCCACCTCCATCTTGTAGCATGTAGAAGAGAGTAGATGGTAAGTTCACCAAGTAGCATCATGTAGCATAATCCTAACCGATGATCCTCCCCTTGTCGCCCTGTGAGAGAGCGATCACCGGTTGTATCTGGCACTTGGAAGGGTGTGTTTTATTAAGTATCCGGTTCTAGTTGTCATAAGGTCAAGGTACAACTCCAAGTCGTCCTGTTATCAAAGATCACGGCTATTCGAATAGATTAACTTCCCTGCAGGGGTGCACCACATAACCCAACACGCTCGATCCCATTTGCCCGGACACACTTTTCGGGGTCATGCCCGGCCTCGAAAGATCAACACGTTGCAGCCCTACCGAGGCACAACAGAGAGGTCAGCACGCCGGTCTAAATCCTATGCCGCAGGGGTCTGGGCCCATCGCCCATTGCACACCTGCATGTTGCGTACGCGGCCAGCGAGCAGACCTAGCCTCCCTTATACAAGAGCAGGCGTTCCAGTCCAACCCGGCGCGCGCCGCTCAGTCGCTGACGTCACGAAGGCTTCAGCTGATACCACGACGTCGAGTGCCCATAACTGTCCCCGCGTAGATGGTTAGTGCATATAGGCCAGTAGCCAGACTCAGATCAAATACCAAGATCTCGTTAAACGTGTTATTTTGCAATAACCGCGAACACAACCAGGGCCAGGCCCACCTCTCTCCTAGGTGGTATCAACCTGCCATGTCGCTTCGCCACAAAGATCCACTCAGAGGGTCGTCGGGACAAACGTCCTTTCGGACCCAATCCGTGAATCACTCGCGGGTACTCCTACGAGCCGACCCGTCTTTAGTCACCACAAGTATCATATATTATGTATAAGTATATACCCGTAATCACCTCCCGAGTGATCACAGCTCGATAGTATAGCATGGCAGACGGACAATAAAGTATGGCCACTGATGATAAACTAGCATCCTATACTAAGCATTAGGATTGTAGGTAAGGTATCAATAGTTGTAGCAACAATGACAGGCTATGCATCAGAATAGGATTAACGGGAAGCAGTAAAATGCTACACTACTCTAATGCAAGTATTATAGAGAAGAGTAGGCGATATCTGGTGATCAGGGGGGGCTTGCCTTGTTGCTCTGGCAAGAGAGAGGGGTCGTCAACACCATAGTCGTACTGGGTAGCAGCTGCGTCGGTCTCGGTGTCTAGCGAGAGAAGAGGGGAAAGAAACAATAAATATAATGCAAAAAAATGCATGACGATGCATGACATGACAAAGCATGATGCTAGGTGTGCCCTAACACGGTACGAGGTGGTACCGGTGAAGGGGGAAACATCTGAGAAAATATCCCCGGTGTCGCGGATTTGTCACGGCAGATGTCCTTAGTACCAGGACTTAGTCGCAGGCCAACGCATCTAGGCGGTAGCTTGAGAGGGGTTGATCAGGACGAGAGATGCAACACACAAGACACGGATTTAGACAGCTTCGGGCCCCGGGAAATATCATCCGGTAAAAACCCTACATGTTGTTTGAGGCTAAGTCTCATTATGATCATGAGAGAGTCACCAGTAAGCCGGCTCTTTGTGTCTAGCCCTAGAGATTGTTTCTTGTTGTCTGTCCCTCTTGGGGAGCCCTGCCCCTCCTTATATAAGTTAGAGAGGCGGGTTACATGTGGAGTCCTATTAGGATTAGAACTAACTTATTCTCTATTACAAGTCGGATACAAGTACGGGTCTTGCTTCCTCGTAAAGGAAATATTCCTCATGCCTTCTGTCTTAAGCCGGCCTACCATAACGTAAGCCGGCCTTCTGGGCCTTGAGCCTCCTGGGCCCCCGGGTCTTGTCGCTCCTCTAATCCACTTGCCAGGTCACCCATAAGTCGCCAGGATCGGGTGGGTCACTTAGTGTGTCATCCAGTCAGGGCGGGTCATTAGTGAGTCACCAAATCCGGCAGGGTTATACATCCAGTCGGGTCATACCACGGGATATATCCCCGACACCCGGTGTTTCGCGTTTTCGGACAAAGGAGCCGGAGGGGGAAAGTTGTGTGTTTGCTATGCTAGGGATGCGCGGCGGACGAATGGGCTGCGTATCCGGATTCGTCTCGTCGATCTGAGCAACTTTCATGTAGAAAGTATTTTCATCCGAGTTATGGATTAAAAGATATGATTTTCTAAAGATTTAAATCATTTATTGGAATTTACTTATTTAACAAAAAGGAATTATGACATCAGCATGATGCAATGCTGACGTCAGCTGGTCAACAGGTCGGCTGACCAGTCAAACCAGACAGGTGGGTCCAGTGGGACCCACATGTCATTGACAGTGTACTAACAGGGGGGTTTAGACTAATTAATTGGGTTAATTAAGGGCGTGGGCCCATCCTGTTAGTGAGTGCTTAGACTAATTTAATTATTTTTATTTATAAAATCGTTTTAGTTATTTAAAAGGGTGGTGGGGCCCAGGCGTTAGTGAGACAAAAGGCGGCCACGTCAGCGTTGACCTGGTCAACAGGTCAACTGGGCCCCTAGGACCCACTGGCAGTGACCTAGGGGTGGACCCCACGCATGCCACGTCAGCTGGCCGGCGTTCAGACGCCGGCGTTCAGACAAAATGCTTATCTGATTTTCAGCCGGCTTGAATATGTAAAACTTGCTGGTTTATCATTACCAAAAACTGCCGGATTATAAAACAGACGATGCCGGGTCATAATTGTTGTTGACATCGAGTTATGTAATTGATCCTCCTGATTTGCTCAAAACTGATAATTTGAAGATTTTTCTCCCTTATATCCATATTACCTGTAGCCCCCAAGTCTTGAGCAGAACAAAGTGATGGTTTAAGACTTGCTCCAATAAATGTTGCAACCTTGAAGAAATCCGGTTTATTCATCTCAATCATATAAACTGAATATTCCACACATGTAGCCCCCAAGTGTCGGGTTGTCATGCTTGCAGCAACCTGGGACTGGTAATTGCTTTATGCTCATGAAAACTTCAACCAGTGTAGCCCCCAAGGGCCGGGTTATTATGCAATGATGAGCAGGGACTTTGTAGATATAACCATGTAAATTTGAACAGCAATGTGTAGCCCCCAAGGGCCAGCTTAGTAAGATAATACTGAGCTAGGACTTTGTATATAATTGATAATAACATCATATAATATAGTCTCCACCATGGGGCTTGAACCCACATCCACCAGGTTAAGAGCTTTGTACTCCACCAACTGAATAGTGGACCGTTCAATATAATGGATTAATGCTTGTGTACCTTGAATTTTTGACAGGAGCAATTGGTAACCCCCAAGGGCCAACTCATTTAGAATGTGATGAGTCGAGTCTTCAATAAGTTGAGCAAAAATTGACTTTGCATTAGCCCCCAAGTGCCATGGTGCATGCTGGCAGTGACATGGGACTTGCATATTCGATGTAATCTCAATTTGAATAATGTAGCCCCCAAGTGCCGGGTCGTAAGCTTGCAGCAACTCGGGACTATTCCTTCCATTGTAGAATAAATCATATCCATTGATAAAAATAATAGCCATTGCACTAAAGCGACTTTGAAAATCTCAATCATAACACTGGTTATTGATAATCACAATAGAAATCCAGCCATGTTGGCTATTCAAGATTTCAATAATATAATCCAATATGAAAACCTCAATCATTCAATATCATCATGAAAATCCAGCTAGTTTTGGCTATTAAAGATTTGAATACCTCATCGGTTGACAAGTAAATCCGGAGTTTAAATACCTGGTGGCTCTTGGCCGATGATGACTTAATGCGCATTCATTGTAAGCCGGAATTTTTGTAACCCGGTGGCCTATAGCCCTTGAGAAAATCAATAATTGATAACCCTTTTGAGACACCAATTTCAGTGATGAGCTTGGACTGAAGCATTTATATAAGTCATAGTGCTGCAAATCCTGCATAGAGTTTAAACAACATATGCCCTGGTGACTTAACATCAAGAGCCAGGGCGGGTAACCACCCAAATGTAGCCTTACCCTGCACACAAGTAGATCACAAGATCCCTATGATCCTTTGAATGATACCGCCGGTTTATGTGACCCGGACAGTGAGGGTGAGAACCCAATTCTGTAAAAGCCGACACATATGATGTTTGTTATGTGCTGACAACTCTATTGATCAAGGTTAAGCCGGTGGAATCAAAGCCACTCCCTAGATGCTTTCAAATATGATCAAAAAAGTCTCAAGACAGTCAAATAACTGCGATTGCAAAAAACTGTACAAGAGAGACAAAATTTTGAGGCTTCTGATTCGAATACGATCAGTAAACCATTCCAAAGGGGTTAAGCTAAGATTCGAATACAAACATATAGCCCCCAGTGGCTTTGGTATTGCCGATCAAGAGGGTACCGACAGCTATGTTCTCTTTGGTTTGAATACGACCTATGTTTGAACAGGAAGCCCCCAAATGACCTTAAGAGTTGTTTAGCAACGCTGATTCGAATACGATCCACGTCGATTCCCAAAGGGGTTGAGCTATGATTCGGATACGATCAAGAAGCCCCCAAGTGGGTTCGGCAGTTTGCCAATCAAAAGGGTATCGACAGCTATGTTCTCTTTGGTTCGAATATGACTTATGTTTGAACAAGAATCCCCCAAGTGACCATATAAGTTTTGGCATTGCGCCGATCAAGAGGGTACTGATAGCTATGCCCGATGAGCAGGAAGCCCCCAAGTGACCATAATAAAATAAGACGTAAGGCAGGATACCTATGTTTGAACGGCAGCAAATTCTTTTTGGCAACCTTTAATTTTTCTTAGAACTCGAACTTGCGAGAGATTAATTCTTTTTGAACCAGAACTTTAAACCGGATTTGAAAGCTTCAAAAATTTGTGAGGGACAAATTTACCTTGAGCCGAATTTTGAACCGGATTTGAGAGCTTCAAAAATTTGTGAGGGACAAATTTACCTTGGGCCGGATTTTAAACCAGAATCCTTATTTTGAGCCGGAAATCTTCTGATGGCTTTGAAATTTTCATCAATCTAGCAGTAATCTCCGGGGCCGGGTTATTTTTCCCTTCAATGACCTGGAGTTCTTGAATTTATTAAAACCGGCTAATTTTGCCGAGTCATACCATTGTAGCCCCCGAGTCTCAAGACGACTCGAGGAGTTGGCTTGAGATTCTCCATATTTGACCATAGCAGAAGGTACATATCATTGGCGTTGATAGCGCGATGTAAATCCACAGAAGGTTGAGGTGACTGCGGCGGGTTATAAATGATCCCATATGAGCCGTGTCAGCAACTCGGCCAATGGTTCCTTCCAACTTGCTGTTTGAAGTTAACCAAACTGTAGTGGCGGCGACTTGTGCACCTGCCCATTGAACCATCCAGTGCAGACGACGGCTGATAATATATGATAATTTGCCTCTAATTTGTTGGAAGAAAAACGGGCTTCCCAAGTAGTGACTTGCTCATACTCAATAAACAGCTCATCCAGACAAGTGCGGCTCGGTGTGTCGATGTAGACCAGGCAGCGAGAGACGGACGGTAAAGACGACCGCAACATCTGAGGCGGCACAGACAGATGAACCGGCCGTGGCATTGTAAGCCGGTGCGAACGGGCAAGTTGTCCTCCTTGTTGTAAGCCGGCGTGGTCGCGAGAGACAGCCACGGTGTTGTAAGCCGGCGCGGTCGCGAGACATGGCCACGGTGTTGTAAGCCGGTGCGGAGTCCGTTGAGTAACAACGACCACCTGTGCCAAAAGATGTTGGCGTGCCTCCTTCTCCGCGGTATAATATCACTTTTTGTCATAAATAATTGCCCTGCATAAACAATATTGCAGACCAAGGCAAAGATAAACTTGTTCTTTGACAAAAACAACATGTGCTAATAAAACAAACTTGGATGGATATCACCTGATTTGTTTGGACGGCGGATGATCCGTTTATCGCGACAGAGGTGGCTCAGGCAGACCAGCAACTTAATATAGTCCGGCGGCTTAGGCAGACCGGCGACTTAATATAACCCCGGCGGCTCAACGCGGCAAGGGCGGCTCAACGCAGCTCCGGCGGGTTGATGTAGATTAAGCTACACGGGCGGTGACTTGCGCACACCTGTTTCATCAGTAAGCGGGCGTAGACGCTGGTGCATGATGGTGCTGACGTACACTTCATAGGCACAACATGGCACCACCTTTGCTGCACATAAAAATATACAGACCAAAGTAATTGTTCTTTGGTGAAAACAATATGTTTAATAAAATAAACTTAAACTGATATCACCTGATTTACTCGGTCGACCGATGACCTGTTCGTCGTGACAGAAATGGCTCAGGTAAAACGGCGACTCAATATAATCCCGACGGTTCAAGCATACTGGCGTCTCCGGCGACTCAACACGGCAGAGGTGACTCAACGCGGCGCGTCTGCAGCCGGTTCTGTTGGGTGGCACAGCACAAACGAACGTCCCCTTTTCTCTTTTATATGACAACAAAACAATTGCAGCACCACGTCCCCCTTAGGTTGATGTCCTCGAAGCAACACATACATGCATGCATGCACTGCTCCATTATCCTCCGGCCACAACAAATTTTTTTTCTTTCACGCCTGTGCCTCCACGCGGGGCGAACCCGGCAGCCCAGAGGCCACAGGCACGGTGGCTCAAGAACTCACCAGTGGACAATTTGGCGCGACGTCAGCGGTAGTACAGCGGCTCAACAGCTGCAGCGGCAGCGTGCTAAGACGGCGGCGGCTCACCCCTGCTGCAGTTGATGCGGCGCGTGGCGTGGCGGTTTTGAGGCGGCTCGGTGTGGCAGCTGGCGATTCAAAGGAAAACCAGGGCGGCAGCTCTCAGGAGTGCACTGCTGCTGCGACGGATCCTGCCGCCACTGATTCTTACTCCCACGCCGTAGGTCCGCTGTGGTGGCGTACTAGTTTGACTTTCCATTGACCAGAAAACACACTGACGCGCACATGAGCTGGAGCCAAGACGAACGTGGTATATGTGCATGAAACAATGCACACATTTGAGAACCCACGTGATCACCAAGTAGTACTTGTGGTTGATGAAATTATCTTTGGCCTTTACCCAACGTGTTGTAGCACCAGCAACTTATGATTTGATGCCTCGGAGTTTCAAATCAGCAAAACAGTGCACCGTAGTAGAATTTGACTGTCTCGGTGATTTGGCAACTGACCAAGACACAGCGCAGGTAATCCTGATGGTTTGATTGCATAGGAAACCGAATTGGGGCTGACCTCTGCTGCCGTGTACGAGTTGAATCAGCAGAACAAATACTTGTCGGTCTCGATAACGTCTGACAAGGCAGAAAAACAATCTTGCTTCGGATTGATGGATCACCAGGTTTACGGCGCCGGTGGCTCACAGAACGCTCCAACCCTAGTTTTCCCGAACTCGGATCCCGTATCTGCCAACTCCATAATTAGTTACAATCTTGATTCACAGAACAATGGCTGTGCCGGCTCTACCCAAGGTTGTCCGGCGGCCGGCTTTCTTCTACGATCGTTCTGTGCCGGCTCTTTTCATCAGATCAATTGCGAGCTTCTCTAACCCTAAAAAAATCCCTTCAAAACTCAACACCACCGTGCGCAAACCCCACGATGGGCGCCAACTGTCGTGGATTTGTCACGGCAGATGTCCTTAGTACCAGGACTTAGTCGCAAGGCCAACGGATCTAGGCGGTAGCTTGAGAGGGGTTGATCAGGACGAGAGATGCAACACACAAGACACGGATTTAGACAGCTTCGGGCCCCGGGAAATATCATCCGGTAAAAACCCTACATGCTGTTTGAGGCTAAGTCTCATTATGATGAGTCACCAGTAAGCCGGCTCTTTTTGTCTAGCCCTAGAGATTGTTTCTTCTTGTCTGTCCCTCTTGGGGAGCCCTGCCCCTCCTTATATAAGTTAGAGAGGCGGGTTACATGTGGAGTCCTATTAGGATTAGAACTAACTTATTCTCTATTACAAGTCGGATACAAGTACGGGTCTTGCTTCCTCGTAAAGGAAATATTCCTCATGCCTTCTGTCTTAAGCCGGCCTACCATAACGTAAGCCGGCCTTCTGGGCCTTGAGCCTCCTGGGCCCCCGGGTCGCTCCTCTGATCCGCTTGCCAGGTCACCCATAAGTCGCCAGGATCGGGCGGGTCACTTAGTGTGTCGTCCAGTCAGGGCGGGTCATTAGTGAGTCACCAAATCCGGCAGGGTTATACATCCAGTCGGGTCATACCACGGGATATATCCCCGACACCCGGTGTTTCGCGTTTTCGGACAAAGGAGCCGGAGGGGGAAAGTTGTGTGTTTGCTATGCTAGGGATGCGCGGCGGACGAATGGGCTGCGTATCCGGATTCGTCTCGTCGTTCTGAGCAACTTTCATGTAGAAAGTATTTTCATCCGAGTTATGGATTAAAAGATATGATTTTCTAAAGATTTAAATCATTTATTGGAATTTACTTATTTAACAAAAAGGAATTATGACATCAGCATGATGCAATGCTGACGTCAGCTGGTCAACAGGTCGGCTGACCAGTCAAACCAGACAGGTGGGTCCAGTGGGACCCACATGTCATTGACAGTGTACTAACAGGGGGGTTTAGACTAATTAATTGGGTTAATTAAGGGCGTGGGCCCATCCTGTTAGTGAGTGCTTAGACTAATTTAATTATTTTTATTTATAAAATCGTTTTAGTTATTTAAAAGGGTGGTGGGGCCCAGGCGTTAGTGAGACAAAAGGCGGCCACGTCAGCGTTGACCTGGTCAACAGGTCAACTGGGCCCCTAGGACCCACTGGCAGTGACCTAGGGGTGGACCCCACGCATGCCACGTCAGCTGGCCGGCGTTCAGACGCCGGCGAGTTCGTTTTCGCGGTGGCGCGGCTTGGACGAGCGTCGGGTTTCGTTTGTAGGCCACCAAAATGGGCGGGACCGGTCGCATTCGAACGGCAAGACGACGACAAAGCGAATGGTGGTGGTTGCGGAGGCTGTGGTGGCTAGAGTCGAGCCTACAGGCTCGTCGGCGGCGAGGTGGTTTGTCAGGACCCCGATTCCAAGTCACATCGATCTAGCCAGTAACTCCTCATATCACTTTGCGGCCTCACGCATGGTATCCCACGGGTGTCGCCTTACCATGGCCCGGGACCGTTTGCGCCTTTTGGCTCATGTATATGATAGTGTCGCTAGCATCCATATGACAGAGAACCCGGGCCGACATGGCTAGTCGTGAACCCAAAGCAGCACAGACCTATGGAGACAGGCATACATGAATCACATCGAACATGTCGGTCATCAACGAGTGAATCCGGGCTGTAGCACTGGGCTAACAGGACTCCGGGAACCCCGGGCTGTAGCAGGCTAGGCAGGACTCCGGAAGTCACCGTGTGACATTTCCCCGAAGGGACAAACATAGGGACGAAGTGAAACACATGCCGGCCAGTCAAGTGTCCTGAACAGTAGTGCTGGGCTAGCAGGACTCCGGTGAACCGGGCTGTAGCGGACTACTATGGCTCGAGGAACACTAGACTACATTTCCCCATAAGAAAGGCTGCCAAGGATAAACAACTAGATTGTCGGATCCCACTCATACCAAGCATTTCAATCATACACACAATATGCCCGATATGAGTACATACAACATGGCATCACAACAAAACTCTACCAACTCAAGTACTTTATTTAAAGGCTCCAGAGAGCCATACATAACATGTTCATACAGATAGGGGTCACATGACCCGACACTCAAGTCATACAACATACAAGCACATGCGGAAGCAACTAGTCTGAGTACAGACTCTAGAAAGAAAGAAGGCTTCTCGAAGCCTGTCTATCTACATAGGGCCCTCCATGGCCAGGATCACCACCTGGGTGGCTAGTCACTCGTCGACGTCAAGGTCTACATAAAACCCATCGGAGGGGGCAGTGTTGTCGTCTGAAAACAATAAATAAGCAAACATGAGTACAAAGGTACTCAGCAAGTCTTACATCAGAACCTACTATACATGCTTATTCTCAAGAAGGCGGTGGGGTTGATGCAGCAAGCCAGCTTTGACTCTTGGCTAAGCTATCCTACGGAACTCCACCAGTAAAATAGTTTTCGCACACGAGTCCACTACTCACCAACACAATACTCCACCGGGGATCCTCCCTCGTCATCCTACGAGAGGGCCATCCTCGGTACTCACACTTATCTTGAGTCTTTTAGTAGTATCCATTAACTTGTCTATGAACTGTATAGGCAACCAAGTAGTCCTTTACCGCGGACGCGGCTATTCGAATAGTTTTATACCCTGCAGGGGTGTACTTCGTCACACATGTTTCCACCACTTAGCGTCTGCACACGACATGTGCTCGGCAGACTTCAAGCGAAAACCGACGTGGGTGTAGACCACGACCTGACTAACCTCACAAGTCTCTAGTCCAGGTTTATCGCCTATTCAGGTTCCATCCGCAAGGAAATCTGGCCGGGGTGTCCTCAACGGCCCCAAACGATGTGTACAGGGTCCCGAGACGCCAAACGGGCGCCCGGCATACCCGGCCACGGTGTATCTACCGCATCATAGCCCACCCCTAGGGTCAGCGCTACGCACGGCCGCCAACACATGTCCTACAAACACCAGAAACTAGTTGCAACTCCTGGACAGAGGCGAGAGGGGTCAGTAAGTCGAGCGGGGTCATATTTCAGGGCCCAATGTGTGGTAGTAGCTGAATCTTAAATCACGCATACAGATCTCAGTTCTTAGGGACGGCCTCAATGAAACAACCCACCATGTACTCCTACATGGCCTCTCATCGATACCTTTACCAAAACATGTTCAACGCATCCCTCACATTACCGACATAAGCAATTTCACTCTAGCCCATCACCCAGATGAACCAGACCTGACACAACTCTAAGCATAGCAGGCATAGCAAGGTAGGAATCACATACATGGCTCAATCAACTCCTACACATGCTAGTGGGTTTCATCTAGTTACTGTGGCAATGACAGGTCATGCAGAGGATAAGGGTTCAACTACCGTAGCACACAGCAGTTTGAATCGCGTTGTCTTAATGCAGTAAACAAGAGCAGAAGCGAGAACATGGGTTGTATCGGAATGATCAATGGTTGCTTGCCTGATGGAGTGGTAGTGGGATACTGCCCTTCAGTTGGATACTCGTGAATATCCTCGGAGGCAGAACCTACCACGAAGAACACATCGGAACACAATCAACACATGACGATATGCAACAATATGATGCATGCTATGACATGGCAATATGATTGTGTCTTGGCCTAATGCAAGCTAAAATAGGAAAGGGATGAACCCATTTGAATCAAAGATTCAAATATTAGCTCATTAAACATGGCATTTATAGTGCATTTCCTTATTCTGCTTAAACAGCAAGGTAAACTTGTTTTGTCATGCATGAAACCATTACAGATGGATAGATTGAATTTTTCTGATAATTTTTCATATATAATTTATCTCATTTGGAGCTATGGTTGAATTTCTATGAATTTTTGAAGTTTGAACTATTTTCTGGAATTTCCTGAATAAGAATAAATCCAGAAAATCAATTACTGCGTCAGCATGCGTCAGGGTGACGTCAGCAGGTCAAAGGCGCCAGCCCAGGTCAAACCTGACTGGTGGGCCCCTTCTGTCAGCCTCTCAGTGCACTAACTACGTTTAGTTAGCCTAATTACTGGGCAGGGCCCACTAGTCAGTGACTATACTAATTAAACTAACTAATTTTTAGTTAGAAACTAATCTGGATAATTAGCAGAGGGGGGCCCACTTGTCATTGACTCAGGGGAGTCAACTGGGGCCCACCCAGTCACGTCAGTGGTCAAATTCCGCCGGTCAACAGGGCTCATCCGCCGGCGTTGAGTCGCCGGCGAGGCCGAGACGGCGAAGGGCCTTCGGAAAACGCCCTCAGGCGACCAAATCGACGGCGGAGACCACCCGTGCGAAGCCCAGGCTCTCGCGCATCCAATGGAGCAAGTGTGAGGAGCTGGGGTGGAGCGAGCTCGCCGGAATCGAGCTCATGGCGGCGGGCGGAGTTCGGGCGGAGAGGGAAAAGGGGCTACGGTGCACGGCAGGGCTAGGAAGTGCGTGCGTTAGGCTCCTGGGGTCGTACTGAATGAGGTGGTGTGCTCGGATGCATGCTTGCATGGCCGTAGTCACGACGGCGACATGGCCGGCGGCGAGGAGCTCTCGAGTGCGGTGGAGACGGCGGCTAAAGGGGCCAAACGAGCACAGGAGATAGGGGGAAGGGAAGAGGAGCTCACATCGGAGTCGGAGAGGGGGTCCGCGGGCTCGGGGAGGTCCTAGCGGCGGCGAATCGACCGGAGATGGCTCGGGTGCCCGAGGTCGAAGACGAGGGCGAGGGTGGCGATGCAGGGCCTCCTGCGATGCGTGGCTCGGTGGGGAGGACGAGGGAGTCGAGGCGGAGCGTAGGGGCTCATCGGAGGGGCGAGGGAGTGGCTATGGTGGCAACTACGGCGATCGGCGGCGAGGGACACGCTCGGCCATCGCGGGAGAGGATGAGGGAGACGAGGGGGAGAGTGAGAGAGGATGAGAGGGGGACGTGGGGGTCGCGTGGTGTCCTCTGGGCGTCGCCCGGCGTCGGCAGAAGCAGGAGGTGGCCGGCGCGCGCGGCGAGCACGCGCCCCTGCCTCCTGGCGCGAGGTAGGGGGTGACTGGCCGAGCCAGTAGGCTGGGCCGAGCCAGGTAAGGCCCAGGTGGGCTTCTTTCTCCTTTTTTTGATTTAGTTTCTGTTTTCTATTAAACTGCAACTGTTTAGCTTTATTTAAAATACTAGACATTTCCAAAAATCCTGAAAATAAATGTGGCCTCTGTTTAGATTATTTCCAACAGGAAACATTTACTCCCAGAATTATTTGAGCATTTAAATTATTTTATAGCATTTAAATGCCCAAATTCAAATACTTATGATTTAATTCAATGACCTTCTGTTGACCTAGAAAATTGTGCACCAATTTTGCCAGAGGTTCTAACCTAAGACAAAGAGGGTGAACATTTTAGAAGGGCATTTCAGGTTCATTGAAATTATTTTTAGTAAACCCTAGTTGATTTCAAAAGGGTGCTGGGGGTTCTGCCTGCCCCATTTCAAGTTTCTGATGAAAAGTAAACATGATGCACACTCTAATGCATGGACTAGCTAGGGTGTGACAACTCACCCCCACTCAAAAGAATCTCGTCCCGAGATTTAGGATCCTCTGGAAAGAAGGTGGGGTACTCGAGTCGAAGACGATCCTCCCTTTCCCAAGTGGCTTCTTCCTCGGAATGGTGTGACCATTGAACCTTGAGAAACTTGATATTCTGACGTCGAGTGGTACGCTCGGCTTGATCAAGGATATGAACGGGATATTCCCGATAAGAGAGGTTATCTTGTAGATCAAGCGTTTCGTGGTCCACTCCACGGATAGGATCCGCGAAGCAACGCCTGAGTTGTGAAATGTGGAAGACATCGTGAACTCTGGAAAGATGCGGGGGTAGTTCCAATTGGTAGGCAACTTCTCCTCGTTTAGCAAGAATGCGAAAGGGTCCAATGTAACCAGGAGCCAATTTGCCTTTGATACCGAACCGATGGGTTCCCTTTAACGGAGTAACCCGAAGGTAAGCCTTCTCGTTGACTTCATAAGTCATAGGCTGATGTTTACGATCATATTGACTCTTTTGATGAGATTGGGCTGTTTTCAATTTCTCACGAATAATGCGAACCTGCTCTTCTGCTTCCTGAATCATATCCGGGCCAAAGAGTTGTCTTTCCCCGGTTTTTGACCAGTTAAGAGGCGTTCGACATTTTCGTCCATAAAGAACTTCGAAAGGAGCTTTGCCTAAGCTGGCTTGATAACTATTGTTATAAGCAAACTCCGCGAATGGAAGGCATTTCTCCCAACTCATTCTGAACGAGATAACAGAAGCTCGGAGCATATCTTCCAGAATTTGATTGACTCGCTCTACTTAACCACTTGATTGAGGGTGGAAAGCGGTGCTGAAAGAGAGACGAGTTCCCATAGCATTTTGGAAACTTTCCCAAAATCGAGAGGTGAATAGACTCCCACGGTCTGAGTTAATTTCCAATGGAACACCATGAAGGGACACTATTCGGGAGATGTATAAATTGGCTAGCTGGCTAGCGGTGATACTCTCACGAACAGGTAGAAAGTGGGCTACTTTGGAAAGTCAGTCGATCACGACGAAGATGGCATTATTCCCTCTCTTGGTCCTGGGAAACCCAGTGATGAAATCCATACTGATTTTATCCCATTTCCATTCAGGAATTGCCAAAGGTTGAAGGGTGCCAGCAGGCCGTTGATGCTCTGCTTTAACACGACGACAAATGTCGCAGCTAGCAATGTATTGAGCGATTTCTCTCTTCATTCTAGTCCACCAAA
This sequence comes from Triticum urartu, assembly GCF_003073215.2. NCBI lineage: Eukaryota > Viridiplantae > Streptophyta > Magnoliopsida > Poales > Poaceae > Triticum > Triticum urartu. The sequence goes on from NC_053022.1 coordinate 333,744,491, forward strand.
ACCTCCGGCATAGGTCTTGATACATTTTAGTACTACCGGGATGAATGGTGAGAGGGGATTCATGAGCTTCCTTAAGGATCAACTGGCATAGATGTTGTTTCTTTGGAACCACCAGACGGTTCTCAAAAAAGACAGCACCTTGCTCATCTATGGAGAAACATTTAGCAACTCCGCTAGCAATGTTTTCCTTAATCCGGGATATGCCCTTATCACGCTTCTGGGCAGCTATGATTTGACCCATGAGGGTAGGTTTCGCCGCCAGGGTGGATAGGAATCCCCGAGGAACAATGTGAAGATTAAGCTTACGAAATTCCTCATGGAGAAGTGGTTGACTTTGTTGTAACATCAGGTTGTTACAATAGGACTTACGACTTAGTGCATCAGCCATGACATTGGCTTTGCCCAGGGTGTAAGTTATTCCTAAGTCATAATCCGAGATCAACTCGACCCAACGTCTTTGCCTGAGATTCAAATCTGGTTGGGTGAAGATATATTTCAAACTTTGGTGATCGGTGAAGATCTCGCAACGATTACCGAGAAGGTAATGTCGCCAGGTTTTAAGTGCATGGACTACAGCTGCAAGCTCTAGATCATGTGTGGGATAATTTTCCTCATGTGGGTGTAATTGTCGTGAAGCATAGGCAATTACCTGACGATCTTGCATGAGTATGCAACCTAGTCCTTGTCGCGAGGCGTCACAATAGATAATAAAGTCCTTGGAGAAATCTGGTGGTACCAGTACGGGAGCAGATGTCAGGCGTCTTTTCAGTTCCTGAAAGCTGAACTCGCACTGTGGAGTCCACTCGAACTTTTTATCTTTCTTGAGGAATTCAGTTAGAGGTTTAGCAACTTTGGAGAAATTCTTGACGAAGCGGTGGTAATAACTCGCTAGGCCAAGGAAACTCCGAACTTGCTTGACCGTTTCAGGTGCAGTCCAATCAAGGACGGCTTGAACTCGCTCGGGATTGACAGCAATACCCTTACCAGAGATTACATGGCCTAGATAGGTCACTTCTGGCAACAAAAATTCACACTTGGAGAATTTGGCATAAAGGCGATGCTCTCGAAGTTTCATCAATACCAGCCTTAGATGTACGGCATGTTCCTCTTCATTCTTGGAGTAGATGAGTATGTCATCGAGGTATACTACGACGAATTTATCCAAGTACTCCATGAAGACCGAGTTCATTAACCGAGAGAAGGTTGCTGGGGCATTGGTTAAACCGAAGGACATGACGGTGTACTCGTATTGGCCATAACGAGTAACAAAGGCCGTTTTGGGAATGTCCCCGTTTCTGATTTTGATTTGATGGTAGCCCAACCTCAAATCCATCTTGGAAAAGACTGAGGATCCAGCGAGCTGATCATACAGATCGTTGATCCTGGGAAGCGGGTATTTGTTCTTGATGGTGACCAAATTGACAGGTCGGTAATCCACAACCATTCGATCCGTTCCATCCTTCTTCTTAATGAAGAGGACGGGGCAAGCCCAAGGAGAGGAACTAGGACAGATGAAACCCTTTTTCAAGGACTCATCGAGTTGATTCTTAAGCTCGGCTAGTTCTAAGGGTGCCATCTTGTAGGGTCTTCTAGAGATTGGAACGGTTCCTGGAACAAGGTCTATCACAAACTCGACATGCACTTCTTCTGGAAAGACATCCGGGAAGTCTCAGACTACCGGAACATCCTCAAGGTCTGGAAGGGGGTTGGCATTTAGGGAGTAAATTTGGCGCTTGGCCACTCGAGTTAAGACATTAACTGTCTTGCCCGAGGGGTGAGTAAGTTGAACGGTTCTAGTGGCACAATCGATCTTAGCATAATGAGCTGACATCCAGTCCATACCCAAGATGATGTTTATGTCAGAGGACTTGAGAGCTATTAAGGATGCAAGGAAGACAAGTCTGTCGACAAGAATTTCGTTCCCATGGCTTACTCTAGAAGTTTGCCATCTAGAGCCAGGGGTTTGAATTTCCATGGTAGAGGACATGTCACAGAATGTCGTGTTATGCAGTCGAGCATAGTTCTCGGATATGAATGAATGAGATGCTCTTGTATCAAAAAGAACAGATGCCGGATGGCAGTTAACAAGGAGCGTACCAAGGACGACGTTAGGATCCTCATGAGCCTCCTCGGCTGAAACATAATTGACATGGCCACGTACGGTGGTGGCCGGCTTGGCGTAGAAAGTCTTCCCCGCTGGCTTACCACGGCCAACGGACTTCCCAGTTTGATTGGGGTTGTTGTTCTGGGGACACTCCCGGCTATAGTGACCCGGCTCTCCACACTTGAAGCACGTCACCACATTGGGGCATGGAGCAGCATTAGCAGCGGGGCCACCATAGAGCTTGGGCGGTGCAAATTGCTGGTTGGGACGAGGCGCCTCAAAGGATGGCCTCGGGATGAACCTGGGTGGCAGTGCCGTGCTTGGAATCCACACCCGGCGCTTCTGAGTTCCAGAGCCGGATGAAGAGCCAAAATCACGGGAGTGCTTGCGTGAAGCGTCATAATCAGTCTGGCCCGTCTCAGCACTGATGGCTTTATTGACCAACTTCTGAAAGGATGTGCACTCGTGCAGATAGAGATCGCGGCGAAGCTCAGGGCTAAGTCCCTTGCGGAACCTTGCCTGCTTCTTAGCGTCAGTAGAAACCTCTTCAGGAGCATAACGTGCCAGATTCCCAAATTCACGACTATAAGCATCCACAGCCAGTCTTCCTTGGGTGAAGTTGCAGAATTCCTCCCTCTCGCGATCCATGAGACCTTCCGGAATGTGATGCTCACAGAAAGCCTCACTGAATTCAACCCAAGTAGTGATTTGGCCGACCGGGCGCATAGCTTCGAAGTTTTCCCACCAAAGGCTAGCAGGGCCTTCGAGGTGATAGGTAGCATAGGTAACCTTGTCGGCTTCGGCTATGTTGGCAGAACGTAGCTTGTGAGTGATGCTGCGAAGCCAGTCATCTGCGTCGAGGGGCTCGACGGAATGGTTAAACTTTGGTGGGTACAGCTTGATAAAGTCATTGATTGACACCAAGTCATTTCGTGGGTGGCGTGTAGTGTTCTGCTCAATCCGCTCTAGCAGGCGGTTAGTCTCACGCTTGTTTCTTTCCGCCTCCAGCATTACTTCGGCCAGAGAAGGCGGGTGAGGCAGATTTTCACCTCTAGCTGCACTGGCTTCCCCCTGCTCCGAGGCAGCAGGGTTGCTGCGGGTGTTGACCATCCTAGGAGAAAACAAGACAATGGTTTAGACAAGGATGGCTCAAACTTAGCAAGGAAGTGCAGAATGTAATGGATAACACGGAATGCAGAGATGTTCATCCCTATGTCATGGTAATATAAAACTGCCATATATATACCAACGGTCATACACATCATACATAGTTTAGTACAAGCCCAGGCTACAGTACAACTATGATGAAAGACGTTACATCTCATCGGAGGCATTCCAAGCTCCTATACATTATTTGTCTACACCTCCGGAATCGATTACACGCCAAGTCATATTCCACAAGTCACGCAGGACAGTGGAGATACAACTACTACAATACTAGTGGTATTACTACTAACTCAGACAGCTCCGTAGTAGTCCTCATAGAAGTCACCTCCATAGCCTGGAAGTTCAACGTGACCATCCGGAAACAGACGGTCCTGAGGAGCCTGTGGACCATAGGGGCTAGGATGAGGTCTTGGACCAACAAACGGTGGCCTGCGGGGACCACGGGGTGGGGTGATGCCTCCCACATCACGCCAATCCACCACGTCTGGCAGAGCTGATCTCACAGGATACAGATCCCTTGTATCCATACATCCAGCTTGCACCGCAGGTGCAAACCGAGTCAATGTGGCCCAATGATCAGCACGGGTATTGAAAAGCTCCAACCTCAAGGCCCGATTCTCTTGGTCCTTATCTTCGAGCATCTCGGCAGTGGTACGAGTTAATGAGTCCTCCTGAGTGGAGTCAGCATAGATGGCCTGAAGATACGCTTGCACTCCCGGAAGTGAAGCTAGCATGTAACGGAAGTCGGTGTTCCGAAGCAGGCCAGTCCGGACTCGCATGATGGTCATCATGGAATAGGCAGCATCCTGCACAGCCATCTCAGCGGTAACCCCGAGTCCATAGGAACAGTGAGGGGGCTCGGTAGATCCAGGATAAGAAGGAAATATCCTGACGGTGCAGAGATACTGGCTTTGGTTAAAGTCGCGGAACTGCTCTTCGATGGTGTATTCGGGATACCAACGGTAACCCGTCTCGATCATGACCCGGACTAACATAGCAGTATGACCGGGCACGTCGAGGCACCTGGTCAGGCGAACCACTTGGTTATGAACACGGTTGGCCATGTGAAAGCACAACCACAAGACAAAGACATCAGAATTTCTAGGGAAAATTGGACAGCATAACGGCTGTAAATGCTTAGAAAAATATTTGAGACATCCACAATAGTTCACAATACCACTCAACAACATCATATCAAGGTTCTGATTCAATTAGCAACATACTAAGAATAGTAGAAACTGAACTGGGACTTGTAACAACAATCTACAACGGATTAGTAACACGTGAACCTGATAGAGGAAGAGAGCCTAGTCCTTAACCCATGTTGAATGAGGAGAGAATGACTCAGATCAGAGGCATAGGTAAAGGAGTAAAAGAACCTTACGTCCCCTCCCACAATCAATTCCCCTACATATAACTAGAGCATTTCTAGACCCGACATCGACCAGTTTGGCTCAACGAACCTATAGGCAGTCCGGCTCTGATGCCAACGCTGTCAGGACCCCGATTCCAAGTCACATCGATCTAGCCGGTAACTCCTCATATCACTTTGCGGCCTCACGCACGGTATCCCACGGGTGTCTCCTTACCATGGCACGTTTGCGCCTTTTGGCTCACGTATATGATAGTGTCACTAGCATCCATATGACAGAGAACCCGGGCCGACATGGCTAGTCGTGAACCCAAAGCGGCACAGACCTATGGAGACAGGCATACATGAATCACATCGAACATGTCGGTCATCAACGAGTGAATCTGGGCTGTAGTAGGCTAGGCAGGACTCCGGAAGTCACCGTGTGACATTTCCCCGAAGGGACAGACATAGGGATGAAGTGAAACACATGCCGGCCAGTCAAGTGTGCTGAACAGTAGTGCTGGGCTAGCAGGACTCCGGTGAACCGGGCTGTAGCGGACTACTATGGCTCGAGGAACACTAGACTACATTTCCCCATAAGAAAGGCTGCCAAGGATAAACAACTAGATTGTCGGATCCCACTCATACCAAGCATTTCAATCATACACACAATATGCCCGATATGAGTACATACAACATGGCATCACAACAAAACTCTACAACTCAAGTACTTTATTTAAAGGCTCCACAGAGCCATACATAACATGTTCATACAGATAGGGGTCACATGACCCAACACTCAAGTCATACAAACATACAAGCACATGCGGAAGCAACTAGTCTGAGTACAGACTCTAGAAAGAAAGAAGGCTTCTCGAAGCCTGTCTATCTACATAGGGCCCTCCATGGCCAGGATCACCACCTGGGTGGCTAGTCACTCGTCGACGTCAAGGTCTACATAAAACCCATCGGAGGGGGCAGTGTTGTCGTCTGAAAACAATAAATAAGCAAACATGAGTACAAAGGTACTCAGCAAGTCTTACATCAGAACCTACTATACATGCTTATTCTCAAGAAGGCGGTGGGGTTGATGCAGCAAGCCAGCTTTGACTCTTGGCTAAGCTATCCTACGGAACTCCACCAGTAAAATAGTTTCCGCACACGAGTCCACTACTCACCAACACAATACTCCACCGGGGATCCTCCCTCGTCATCCTACGAGAGGGCCATCCTCGGTACTCACACTTATCTTGAGTCTTTTAGTAGTATCCATTAACTTGTCTATGAACTGTATAGGCAACCAAGTAGTCCTTTACCGCGGACGCGGCTATTCGAATAGTTTTATACCCTGCAGGGGTGTACTTCGTCACACATGTTTCCACCACTTAGCGTCTGCACACGACATGTGCTCGGCAGACTTCAAGCGAAAACCGACGTGGGTGTAGACCACGACCTGACTAACCTCACAAGTCTCTAGTCCAGGTTTATGCCTATTCAGGTTCCATCCGCAAGGAAATCTGGCCGGGGTGTCCTCAACGGCCCCAAACGATGTGTACAGGGTCCCGAGACGCCAAACGGGCGCCCGGCATACCCGGCCACGGTGTATCTACCGCATCATAGCCCACCCCTAGGGTCAACGCTACGCACGGCCGCCAACACATGTCCTACAAACACCAGAAACTAGTTGCAACTCCTGGACAGAGGCGAGAGGGGTCAGTAAGTCGAGCAGGGTCATATTTCAGGGCCCAATGTGTGGTAGTAGCTGAATCTTAAATCACGCATACAGATCTCAGTTCTTAGGGGCGGCCTCAATGAAACAACCCACCATGTACTCCTACATGGCCTCTCATCGATACCTTCACCAAAACAGGTTCAATACATCCCTCATATTTCTGACATAAGCATTTCACTCTAGCTCATCACCCAGATGAACCAGACCTGACTCAACTCTAAGCATAGTAGGCATAGCAAGGTAGGAATCACATACATGGCTCAATCAACTCCTACACATGCTAGTGGGTTTCATCTAGTTACTATGGCAATGACAGGTCATGCAGTGGATAAGGGTTCAACTACCGTAGCACACAGCAGTTTGAATCGCGATGTCTTAATGCAGTAAACAAGAGCAGGAGCGAGAACATGGGTTGTATTAGAATGATCAATGGTTGCTTGCCTGATGGAGTGGTAACGGGATACTGCCCTTCAGTTGGATACTCGTGAATATCCTCGGAGGCAGAACCTACCACGAAGAACACATCGGAACACAATCAACACATGACGATATGCAACAATATGATGCATGCTATAACATGGCAATATGATTGTGTCTTGGCCTAATGCAAGCTAAAATAGGAAGGGATGAACCCATTTGAATCAAAGATTCAAATATTAGCTCATTAAACATGGCATTTATAGTGCATTTCCTTATTCTGCTTAAACAGCAAGGTAAACTTGTTTTGTCATGCATGAAACCATTACAGATGGATAGATTGAATTTTTCTGATAATTTTTCATATATAATTTATCTCATTTGGAGCTATGGTTGAATTTCTATGAATTTTTGAAGTTCGAACTATTTCTGGAATTTCCTGAATAAGAATAAATCTAGAAAATCAATTACTGCGTCAGCATTGCGTCAGGGTGACGTCAGCAGGTCAAAGGCGCCAGTCCAGGTCAAACCTGACTGGTGGGCCCCTTCTGTCAGCCTCTCAGTGCACTAACTACGTTTAGTTAGCCTATTTACTGGGCAGTGCCCACCAGTCAGTGACTATACTAATTAAACTAACTAATTTTAGTTAGAAACTAATCTAGATAATTAGCAGAGGGGGGGCCCACTTGTCATTGACTCAGGGGAGTCAACTGGGCCCACCCAGTCCACGTCAGTGGTCAAATCCGCCGATCAACAGGGCTAATCCCGCCGGCGTTGAGTCGCCGGCGAGGCCGAGACGGCGAAGGGCTTCAGAAAACGCCCTCAGGCGACCAAATCGACGGCGGAGACCACCCATGCGAAGCCCAGGCTCTCGCGCGTCCAATGGAGCAAGTGTGAGGAGCTGGGGTGGAGCGAGCTCGCCGGAATCGAGCTCGTGGCGGCGGCCGGAGTTCGGGCGGAGAGGGAAAAGGGCTACGGTGCACGGCAGGGCTAGGAAGTGCGTGCGTTAGGCTCCTGGGGTCGCACTGAATGCGGTGGTGTGCTCGGACGCGTCCTTGCATGGCCGTAGCCACGACGGCGACATGGCCGGCGGCGAGGAGCTCTCGGGCGCGGTGGAAACGGCGGCTACAGGGGCCAAACGAGCACGGGAGCTAGGGGGAAAGGAAGAGGAGCTCACAGCGGAGTCGGAGAGGGGGTCGAGGAGGTCCTGGCGGCGGCGAGTTGACCAGAGATGGCTCGGGTGCCCGAGGTTGAAGACGAGGGCGAGGGCGGTGATGCAGGGCCTCCGGCGATGCGTGGCTCGGTGGGGAGGACGAGGGAGTCGAGGCGGAGCTAATGGGCTCGTCGGAGGGGCGAGGGAGTGGCTATGGTGGCAACTACGGCGATCGGCGGCGAGGGACACGCTCGGCCATCGCGGGAGAGGATGAGGGAGACGAGGGGGAGAGTGAGAGAGGATGAGAGGGAGGCGTGGGGGTCGCGTGGCGTCCTCTAGACATCTCCCGGCGTCGACAGAAGCAGGAGGTGGCCGGCGCGCGGCGAGCACGCGCCCCTGCCTCCTGGCGCGAGGTAGGGGGTGACTGGCCGAGCCAGTAGGCTGGGCCGAGCCAGGTAAGGCCCAGGTGGGCTTCTTTCTCCCTTTTTTTGATTTAGTTTTTGTTTTCTATTAAACTGCAACTGTTTAGCTTTATTTAAAATACTAGCACATTTCCAAAAATCCTGAAAATAAATGTGGCCTCTGTTTAGATTATTTCCAACAGGAAACATTTACTCCCAGAATTATTTGAGCATTTAAATTATTTTATAGCATTTAAATGCCCAAATTCAAATACTTATGATTTAATTCAATGACCTTCTGTTGACCTAGAAAATTGTGCACCAATTTTGCCAGAGGTTCTAACCTAAGACAAAGAGGGTGAACATTTTAGAAGGGCATTTCAGGTTCATTGAAATTATTTTTAGTAAACCCTAGTTGATTTCAAAAGGGTGCTGGGGGTTCTGCCTGCCCCATTTCAAGTTTCTGATGAAAAGTAAACATGATGCACACTCTAATGCATGGACTAGCTAGGGTGTGACATGGTTCGGGCGTGAGACGAAGACGGCGACGCAGCGCGCTTCGGGGCTAATAGGAAGGCTAGGGTGGAGCTGCGCGACACACTGAGCACAAAGGGCTAGGCTCCTTGACCATTTGGACACCGGAAGGGCGCCGGCAACGCGCGCAGTCGGGTCCCCGATGGGAAACACGCTAAGAGGCACGGGGAGGCTTGTGCACGGGCGCGTAGGGCTCGCAGGAGCTCGATGCTGGGCCCGAACGAGCTCGACGGCATCTGTGGCCGCAGCGGTGTAGTGCATGGCGGCGACCAGAGCTCAGCAACGGCGACAGCTGGCTACGGAGCGCTAGTGGCCAACGAGGAGCAGCAGGGGGAGGAGAAGCTCACCGTGCAGCACGCAAGATGGCCCGTGGTGGTTTAGTAGCAGCAGAGTCGACGGCGCTCTTCGGAGACGCGTCGGGGATCCGAGGAAGAAGACGAGGCCGGGGCAGCGTTCGTGGGCGTCCGGCGTCCTGCGGCTCGTCGGGGAGGCGTAGTCAAGGGAGAGGGAGCGAGCGGACACGTCGGAGAGGTGCGGAGGTCGCGGTGGCCGCGAGTTCTACGGCGGCGAGGCCATGGCGGTGCTCGATTGCAGCGGGGAACGAGGGGAGGAGCGAGGTGGATCTGAGGGGAGAGGGAGGCGCAGGGACCGAGAGGGCGAGCGTGGGGGCGAGTGGGAGGCAGGATCGAGGAGGCGGGGGCGTGGCGGCCTTATCCTCTCCTCGACGCCAGCGAGGGGGTCCGGTGGCGACGCGCCCCTGTTCCGACCCGGGTCGGGGGAACAGGGAAGGGGACGAGGCAGGGGAGTGAGGCCGGGTGTGGCCAGCTGGGCCAGGTGGGCCGGCCAGCCTGTGAGCTGGGCCGCCTGGTCCAGGGGGGCTTCCCTTTTTTGTTTTTTTGTAATTTCTTTCTTTTATTTATTTTCTTTTCTGTTTTATTTCATTTTAAAGTATTTAGGCATTTTCTAAAAATGTGTTTACTTCACCATAATTACCAGTGCAATATTTGGCACTGACCGAACATTTTTGTTTCAACTTTTAAAAACTTTTGTTGTTTGCCATTTTTCTGAACTGATTTTTGAATCGGTTTGAACTAACGAAAGTTTAGCAACAGTAATCACAGATGACATGGCATCATTAGGAGAGTTTTACTGTAGCCTAATTATCCGGGCGTTACAAATCTCCTCCACTACAAGAAATCTCGTCCCGAGATTTTAGGAGGTAGAAGGAAACATTGCGGGGTATTCATCATGCAGGCGATCCTCGAGTTCCCAAGTGGCTTCGTCTTCAGAGTGATTCGACCACTGGACTTTGAGGAACTTTATCGCCTTCTGACGTGTGCGGGGTTCAACTTGGTCAAAATGCAGACCAGATGCTCTTTATAGGAGAGGTCCTGTTGCAATTCGAGCACTTCATGATCCACTGCTCGGATCGGATCCTTGAAGCAACGGCGGAGTTGTGACACATGGAACACATCGTGAACATGAGAAAGGTTTGGCAGAAGCTCCAGTTGATATGCCACTTTTCCACGCCTTTCGAGAATAGTGAATGGGCCAATATAGCGAGGAGCTAGCTTGCCCTTGATCCCGAAGCGGTGAGCACCCTTCATTGGTGTAACTCGAAGATAGGCCTTTTCGCCAGGTTGATAGATCATGTCTTTATGATGATGGTCATAATTACTCTTTTGACGTGACTGAGCAGTCTTGAGATTCTCGCGAATAATGCAAACTTGTTCTTCGGCCTGTTGGATAATATCCGGACCGAAGAGTGGACGTTCCCCAGTTTCTGGCCAGTTCAGAGGGGTTTGACACTTTCGTCCATATAAAACTTCGAAGGGGGACATCTTCAGACTAGCTTGTAAGAGAACTCGGCATATGGAAGAGATTCCTCCCATTTCTTACCGAAGGAAATTACACAAGCTCGAAGCATGTCTTCGAGAACTTGGTTGACACGTTCAACCTGTCCTTGCGACTAAGGATGAAACGCCGTACTGAACGACAGATGAGTTCCCATAGCTTCTTGGAAACTTGCCCAAAATCTTGAAGTGAATAAGCTGGCACGGTTTGAACTGATAACCAGTGGAATACCGTGAAGTGAAACAATTCTGGACATGTAGAGAGTAGCAAGCTGACTAGCAGTGATTGTCTCTTTGACCGCCAGAAAATGCGCAACTTTAGAAAGCCGGTCAATGACGACAAGAATAGCATCATTACCTTTCTGCGATTTGGGAAATCCAGTGACGAAGTCCATTTCAACATGGTCCCATTTCCATTCAGGAATAGAGATAGGTTGCAGAGTTCCAGCAGGCCTTTGATGCTCTACTTTGATACGGTGGCAAACGTCACACTCAGCAACATAACGAGCAATGTCCTGCTTCATATTAGACCACCAGAATCTTTGGCGGATGTCTTGGTACATCTTTGTACTACTAGGATGAATAGACAAAGGCGTATCATGAGCTTCTTTCATAACCTCTTTAGTCTGATCCAGGTTTTTCCTCGAACATGGTACCACTAGGCGGCCTTTGAAGTACAAGGCGCCATCATCGGCAATAGAGAAGAAGGAGGGCTTTCCTTCTGCTAGATGACGTTTAATCTTTTGGACTTCAGAGTCATAACCTTGAATAGTCTTTATACCAGCTACGAGATCTGGTACGACAGCCATGGTATTTAGAGAACCCTTAGTAACAACATGAAGATTCATCTTCTGAAACTCTGGGGGAGGGGGGGCGAGTGCTCCAGGAGGAACAATATGAAGGTTCAGCTTTCTAAATTCTTCGACAAGCGAGGGCTGAACTTTGTGAACCTGGAGGTGATTGCAGTAAGACTTGCGGCTCAACGCATCAGTCATTACATTAGCCTTGCCGGGGGTATAGGATATACCCACGTCAAAGTCTGCAACAGTCTCCATCCATCTCTGCTGACGGAGGTTCAGATCTGGCTGAGTAAATAGATACTTCAGACTTTGGTGGTCGGTGAAGACTTTGCAACGATTACCGAGAAGGTAATGTCACCACTGCTTCAGTGCATGAATGACAGCAGCAAGCTCGAGGTCGTGTACTGGGTAGTTTTCTTCGTGAGGGCGCATTTGACGAGAGGCATAAGCAATCACTCTGCGCTCTTGCATTAGGACACAGCCTAATCCTTGACAGGAAGCATCGCAGTAAATGATGAAGTCCTTCTTAGTATCAGGTGGAGCAAGCACTGGGGCAGAAGTCAACTTGTCTTTGAGCGCCTGGAAACTTTCCTGACACTTGTCTGTCCAGTAGAACTTGACACCCTTATGCAACAGATTAGTCAGAGGCCTGGCAATCTTGGAGAAGTTCTCGACAAATCAATGGCAATAGCTGGCGAGACCGAGAAAACTTCAGACTTGCTTGACATTCTTCGGAGGAGTCCAATTGAGAATAGCCTGAACTCGTTCAGGGTTGACGGCAATACCATCCTTGGAGATGGCATGCCCAAGATAGGTTACTTCGGGGAGCCAGAATTCACACTTGGAATACTTAGCATACAGTTGATGCTCTCGAAGCTTTTCCAGCACAAGACGAAGATGTTCAGCATGTTCTTCCTCATTCTTGGAAAATACAAGGATATCGTCCAGATAAACCACGATGAATTTGTCGAGGTAATCCATATAGTTCATCAGACCAGAGAAGGTGGCGGGAGCATTCGTTAAGCCGAATGACATGACGGTGTACTCGTATGACCCATACCGAGTCACGAAGGCGGTTTTTGGGATGTCCTCTTCACGAACACGGATCTGGTGGTAACCCAACGTCAAGTCGAGTTTGGAAAACACTGATGAGCTAGCCAGTTGATCATAAAGATCATTGATCCGAGGAAGAGTGTATTTATTCTGAATGGTAGCTTGGTTTATAGGACGGTAGTCTTGGACTAATCGGTTTGTCCCATCCTTCTTCTTAACAAAGAGAGAAGGTGCTCCCCGAGGAGAGCAACTTGGGCGAATGAAACCTTTGACAAGAGATTTGTCGATTTCCTCCTTAAGCTCAATGAGTTCATGCGGCGGCATCTTGTAGGGTCGTTTAGCTATAGGGGTGGTGTCGGGTTTCAAGTCGATGATGAATTCGACAGCTCTAGCAGGGGGAATCCCTGGAAGTTCTTATGGGAAGACATCTTGGAATTCACGAATGACGGGAATGTTTTCAATGCCCTCGAGTGGTGCAGCGTTCAACGCATTCAAGGCATAAAGCCGTGCCTCGGCGTTCCAAACTAGATGAGCTTGGTAAGCTATTATTTCGTCAGAAAGGTGTAGCAGATGGACGACCTTAGTGGCGCAAACTATAGAAGCAGTATGCGCTTTCAACCAATCCATTCCCAGAATGAGGTCGATGTTAGACGACTTCAGGATAATGGGAGAGGCATAGAATTCCAGCCCTTCGATTTCCACGGGGACATCGATGCCAACCAGTGAGGTTTGACATTGTCCCATGGGGGTTTTTACCAATACCGAAGTGTTCATCTCCTCACATTTAACGTCATGCTTGTATGCAAAATCTTCTGACATGAATGAATGCGATGCTCCTGAATCGAATAAAACAGATGCAGGCACTGAATTTACGAGAAGTGTACCCATCATGGTAGCAGGCTGGTCTAGAACTTCAGTGAGATCAACGTGGTTGGCATGAACACGACCATAAGACCTTGCATTGTTGTTGCGAGGTTGGTTGTTGCCACGGCCAGCTGCAGGGAGGGCCAGTTGATTCTGGTTCTGGTTGCATTCCCTAGCACGGTGTCCTAGTTGACCACACCTGAAGCACAGACCATTATTGGGAGTGGGAACATGAGCTTATGGTGGTGGAGCTGGAAGCCTTGGCTGCCTAGTTGGAGGAGCAGGCAGACGAGGTGCGGCATAGGACTGCCTTGGGGCAGGTGCAGTTGGCTGGTACATACTGTTGGGATTCCATATCTTACGCTTCTGCGAAGACGGGCCCGAAGATGAGCCCGTGTCACGGTTGCGCCTGTGACAGCTATGGTATTCCTGCAGACCAGTTTCGACATTGATGGCCTTGTTCACCAGGGTGGCAAAATCAGCGAAGTCATGCGCTAGAAGTGCGAGCTTGATATCAGCTTGAAGGCCATCACGGAACTTCTCCTGTCTGCGCGCATCAGTTGCAATGTCTTCTTCAGCATAGCTGGACGGATCCAGAAACTCCCGCTGATAAGCTTCCATAGTTTTTTTTGCCTTGGGTGAGGCTGCGGAACTCGCGCTTCTTATGGTCCATGACTCCCTGAGGAATGAAGCGAGCACGGAAAGCATCTTGGAAGTCTGGCCAGGTGAAGATTGTTCCAACTGGCAAAGTACGCCTGTGGCTGTCCCACCATTGAGCAGCGGGTCCCTTCGGGAAGAAGGAAGCGAAGGTGACATAGCTGGCAGGGGCTACATCAGCAGAATCCATCTCATAGGTGATGTCACGGAGCCAGTCATCAGCATCCAGAGGCTGAGTTGAGCTACGGTACACAGTTGGGTTCAGGCGCATGAAATCCTGCAGAGTTACTGGGGTTGGCTGCTGGTTCATATTGGGGCGAGGAAACTGAGCCATCATATTCTCCATGAACTGGTGATTCATCTCAAGCTGTTGGATCATACCAGTCATGTACTCAGCCAGTGGTGGGGCGTTTCCACCACGACCACGACCACCTGGTCTAACCATCCTGCTAATATATAACAGGGGTAGTTCAGCATTGAGAAATTTGCAAAGACAAGAATCATTCATGATGAAACATGCACAACGAAAGTAGCACGATAGATACTACATAGTAGTCAGCATATCTTACAAAAGAGATCATGCATAGAGTTCGGTACACAGAGTTCAGTACATAGTCTAAGACATCATAGGCGGCACGCAGGCTCGTGGCAAATGCATCTAACACTAACAAGCAAGTCTACATCAGTCCCACGCGGTACTGCGGAGGTAGCTGTAGCCTGAAAGCTGGTAGTGTGGCATCGGGAACTCCATGTCGGCAACCTGGGGGCCGCGGGTACTCTGGTGCAGAACCCGACGCTCAAGTGGCAGAAGAGGACCAAGTGCGGGAGAGTAGCCTCCCACATCTGGCCAACCGACGCCCTGGGGCATCACGGTCCTGGCTGGGTAGATCGCAGAACGTGGTAGCTCTCTGGATCCGACAAAGGGGCAGAGCACGGTAAAGGTGCTGACGAGTGGTGTACAACTCGTGGCGAAGAGCTCGGTTAGCTCGATCTAGCCCATCAGCATGCAGAACCAAGTTCTGATGGTAGAAGGGCTCTCGGGTGACAGTGGAGTAGGCAGCAGTGTAGTAACCCTCCGCACCAACATCGGATGCGATAGCAATGTGCCTGAAGGGGACGTGTCCAACTCCTGATACTCTCCATGAAGACGTGTCAGAGCAGCATAAGCAGCATCGTGGACCGCCATATCGATAGTCACTCCAACACCATGAGCAGTGTGCAGCACGGTAGTGGAGTCATACTCCCGAGAGTAGAGGTGGACGATGGCACGGTACTGCTCCTGGTTGAAGTCCTGATACTCCTCATAGACGATGTACTCAGGGTGCCAGCGATAACCCAGATAGGTCATCATCTCAACCAACACAGCAGGTGATCCTGAGGCACCAATGGCTGTCGTGTGGCGCACGACCTGCCTCGTGGGTTCCATCTGAAAACAAAGATGTTTTCACAGGAGTCAAATGACAATGTGGATAATGTTCAAATACTACTCTAAAGAATAGCTAGGGCTAATCCAACTTTGGGGTGAACGTGGTCACGGGATCCTAGTGTTAGGGTTAGTAAAATCGTTTAACCCAAGTAGGAGAGAGTTCAGAGTCCCAGAGTAAGGATCGAGGAGTAAAAGATCCTAATACCGCCCAGATGGCGACGTGGGCCCGTAAGGCACACAGCCATGTCAGTAAAAGTTTTTTGTAATGTCTAGACTCAACTTCAGCCAAGAAGTGTGGAAGGGGGATTCCTACAGGTAGTCGGCTCTGATACCAACTTGTGACGCCCCCGATTCAATTGTACACTAATCATACACGCAAACATGTACGATCAAGATCAGGGACTCACGGGAAGATATCACAACACAACTCTACAAATAAAATAAGTCATACAAGCATCATATTACAAGCCAGGGGCCTCGAGGGCTCGAATACAAGAGCTCGATCATAGACGAGTCAGCGGAAGCAACAATATCTGAGTACAGACATAAGTTAAACAAGTTTGCCTTAAGAAGGCTAGCACAAACTAAGATACAGATCGAAAGAGGCGCAGGCCTCCTGCCTGGGATCCACCTAAACTACTCTTGGTCGTTGTCAGCGGGCTGCATGTAGTAGTAGGCACCTCCTGAGTAGTAGTAGTCGTCGTCGACGGTGGCGTCTGGCTCCTGGGCTCCAACGTCTAGTCGCAACAATCGAGAATATAAAGGGGGAAAAGAGGGAGAAAGCAACCGTCAGTACTCATCCAAAGTACTCGCAAGCAAGGAGCTACACTACATATGCATGGGTAAATGTGTAAAGGGCCATATCGGTGGACTGAACTGCAGAATGCCAGAATAAGAGGGGGATAGCTAATCCTGTTGAAGGCTACGCTTCTGGCCACCTCCATCTTGCAGCATGTAGAAGAGAGTAGATGGTAAGTTCACCAAGTAGCATCGTGTAGCATAATCCTAACCAATGATCCTCCCCTCGTCGCCCTGTGAGAGAGCGATCACCGGTTGTATCTGGCACTTGGAAGGGTGTGTTTTATTAAGTATCCGGTTCTAGTTGTCATAAGGTCAAGGTACAACTCCAAGTCGTCACTACTAGGGAAAAGGCTAGCAGCAGCGCGGGTTTTAGACCTATCAGTAGCGCGGGGTGGTGCGCTACTGATAAGGCGCTACAGCTAACGAATAGCAGTAGCGTGCCTCCACCCACGCTACGGCTAAATCGACTTAGTAGCAGCGAGTTCCAGGAGGAGCGCTGCTGGTAATTAGTAGTAGCGCTTCTCTCTACCCGCGCTGCTACTATTATTTCGTATTTTATTTCTTTTTTATTTTATGTTGTATTCGTACACCTTTACACAAATTTTCATACAACAGGAATTTACAAATTGTTTTTACATCATCATGAGTTATTACATCTCGGGGTGAAAGAACCGTGTGGACTAGTTTCAAGTGGACGGACATCCACTTGAAACTAATCCGCGGTTCTTTCACCCAATGATATAATAAATATCATCATCATATCATTAACAACTTATCATCATCATCATATCATTGGTCACTAGTCGTAATCACAAGTACTCCTGACATCTTCAACTCTAACACATTGTATCACATAATAAACATATTGTACCTCATAGGACCTACTACATTCTCTTAGGACCTACTATATTCTCTAAGGTAAAGTAGCAAAAAAAACAAGATAGCCCCACGCTCTCCATTATGGAGAATGCAGATTATCCTGTCTCCAATTCTTGCCTTTCGCTTAATGTTGCTTCCAAGAACCTCCTTACGAATGTCCAAACATTTTTTCCACTCTTTGATTAGCATGTGTTCACCGGTTTCAGAAATTCGATATGCACAGGTGAGATCCGTAGGATGACCTGGCTGTAGGTTCAGAACTTCAAGGCGACCATTGTAATACATCAGATGAGGCACACAATCCATCGGGATTTTCGGTTGAAAAACATAGTAATAACTTCGTAGTTAGCAATGATGTACTAGCTTTAGAAGTATGCAAAAGATGCACGGATGTCGTAATAGTAAAATATCTTACCAGGGTATCTCCATAGAAGTTATCGTGGTTCAAG
The DNA here is from genome assembly GCF_003073215.2 of Triticum urartu. Taxonomy (NCBI): domain Eukaryota; kingdom Viridiplantae; phylum Streptophyta; class Magnoliopsida; order Poales; family Poaceae; genus Triticum; species Triticum urartu. The sequence goes on from NC_053022.1 coordinate 333,762,135, forward strand.
ACGTGCACTAGTGGCACGTATTCACCATAATTTGGAGGAGTTCGATAATAGGTATTGTAATTCTCAAAAAAGTACAATAAGCAATCAGATGATTTTTCTCCTTATAAGTTAATTCGGAGCCATCAGTGTAGTGGGTTTTGTCTACCATCTTCTGCACATTCTTTGAAGATTCAAAATAAGCTGTCAATGGAAATAAGCTGTCAACTATTTTGAAATAAACAATATAAATTAGTTAATAACTATGTTTGAGAAACTCACATTGCGGTAGAATCGGAAGCGTATCAACAAGGACCCAAATGTCCATATTGTCTTGCTCGATGTCAGGATGACCAAGATCCATGGTGACAATCATACCCTCATAAAAACCATACATTTTGCAAAGTGCTTCCCAATTTTGACAACCAAAATGGGTTATGCTCTGAGAATTATACAGATTTACTTCAAAATCGATATCATGATGGGTCCTTAGGTGTATTTTCTTTGTTTGAAAATTTTCATGGTCTTCAAAACCCATCCTCTCCAAGACATAGCGTCTTGCATGGCATGGGATAAGCTAGTCGAATTGTAAAAGATGAAAATTAGACATTGAAATAGTTGAAGTCATGCTTAATTATGAAAAAAAACACTTGTCATTGTTGCGTACCGTTTCAACATCGAAGGTCTCCTCGAGCTTAATGCTGAAGCGCCGATCTTCGTCCAGCTCAACGAACCTGTCGCACATACCTCGATCGTCGTGGCACCAGCTGCACTCCCTCGGGAGACTGTCATCGTCCGAGTACGACATTTCCTACGTTCATAATTCAAAGATTAAACTTGTACAATTAAATATATGTACTAAAAAACCTAAATTAGATCATTATTTTTCAAAGAAAATCCAGACCACTCGATATTTCCCACATATTCTAGCACAAGTCATGCCAGAATTCACGGAAAAATCCGGCATGACCTTTGCTAAAAAAGGACATATCGAGCGCCTGAAATTTGCCGGAACAGAAATTAATCAACACTCCGGCAAAACATAGGCCACTCGGAGGTGTAACCAAAACATGAAATAATTGCTTAAACTAAAAAATAACACCAAATATGGCATGTTCAACTAGTTCTATTAATTCAACTAGTTCTTACTAAATATAAACTTAGTATAAAAAGAAAAAAACTAGTTCTTTCTAAAAATGAAGTAGTTCAACTAGTTATTAATTTACTTACTATACTAGTTCAACTAAAACTTAACTAGTTCAACTAAAACTAAACTAGTTCTATTAATTCAACTAGTTCTTACTAAATATAAACTTACTATAAATAGAAAGAAACTAGCACATCTACTACTACTAATTAACATCTAACTACTACATCTACTACTAATTAACATGTACTACTGCTAATTATACAACTAGTTTACCATCACTACTAGTAATTAATATCCACTACTTCTAAAAATCATTATCTATGAACCCTAAATTAACATCTACTACTACTAAAATCATCTACTAACTAAGCAAAGAGAGAGGGGGTTGGGGAGGGGGGCTTACAGAGGGAGAGACGGTGGTGGGGAGGTGCTCGGCGACGGAGGGGCGGCGAGGTCGGGCTCGGGATCAGGAGGGCGGCGGTCCTGGGCGGCGGGCTCGGTCGAGGGCAGCGGCGGTGAGGTCGAGGGCGGCGACAGTGTGGTCGAGAGAGGTGGCGGTGAGGTCGAGGGCGGCGACAGTGTGGTCGAGAGAGGTGGCGGTGAGGTTGAGGGCGGGCGGCGGCGGCGGTGAGGGCGCAGGCGCGCTCGGGCTCAGGCGGTGGCGACAGGGAGTAGGGGAACAGGCCGGTGGGGGGGAAAGGAGGACTTAGCGAAATTTTGATGCGGGTGGTGGTTAACTCAAACTAGCAGTAGCGCACGTACAGAAAACGCGCTATAGCTAACTTATCTACAGCGCGTTTTGGGAAAAACCGCTACTGCTAATGGAAGCAGTTATTTCTTTTGTTTAGTAAAAACATCAAAAATATACATTGGTCATCATTGATCTTTTTGTGTATAATCTAAATAGTCAACATGAATCCTCACTGTACCTGTATAGGTACAGGCGAGGATTCATATTGCAACCACAAATCATACACATATAGTTCAATGAAGACCAAGTGCTCGAGATAGGTTGAGAAGCAACATATTTAAGGTGGTAAACACCTTGTTCGCTTAGCAGTATGGGACTAAACTTAATTAGTTGCGGTCATACTTACCAGCAGCGAGTTTTGAGCAAAACCGCTGCTACTAAGTTCTTTAGCAGTAGCGCATCCATGGGAAGGGCGCTACTACTATATCTAGCCTGGAGGCAACACCGTGGCAATTATAGTAGTAGCGCTCCTTTCACCTAGAGCGCTACTGCTACTCAGTCATTAGCAGCGCTCTTTTCTAAAGCTCGTTGCTGCTAATTAGCAGTAGCGTCTGTTTTTAGACCGTGCTGCTGCTAAGATTCTGTGTATAAGGTTTTCCCTAGTAGTGCGTCCTGTTACCGAAAATCTCGGCTATTCGAATAGATTAATTTCCCTGCAGGGGTGCACCACATAACCCAACACGCTGGATCCCATTTGGCCGGACACACTTTTCGGGGTCATGCCCGGCCTCGGAAGATCAACACTGAAGGAAATATGCCCTAGAGGCAATAATAATGTTTATTATTCATGCTAGAATTGTATTATCCGGAAACATAATACTTGTGTGAATACATAGACAAACCAAACGTCACTAGTATGCCTCTACTTGACTAGCTCATTAATCAAAGACGGTTATGTTTCCTAACCATAGACATGTGTTTTCATTTGATTAACGGGATCACATTATTAGGAGAATGATGTGATTGACATGACCCATTTCCATTAGCTTAGCACCCGATCGTTTAGTATGTTGCTATTGCTTTCTTCATGACTTATACATGTTCCTATGACTATGAGATTATGCAACTCCCGTTTACCGGAGGAACACTTTGTGTGCTACCAAACGTCACAACGTAACTGGGTGATTATAAAGGAGCTCTACAGGTGTCTCCAAAGGTAAATGTTGGGTTGGCGTATTTCGAGATTAGGATTTGTCACTCCGATTGTCGGAGAGGTATCTCTGGGCCCTCTCGGTAATGCACATCACATAAGCCTTGCAAACATTCCAACTAATGAGTTAGTTGCGAGATGATGTATTACGAAACGAGTAAAGAGACTTGCCGGTAACGAGATTGAACTAGGTATTGAGATACCGATGATCAAATCTCGGGCAAGTAACATACCAATGACAAAGGGAACAACGTATGTTGTTATGCGGTCTGACCGATAAAGATCTTCGTAGAATATGTAGGAGCCAATATGAGCATCCAGGTTCCGCTATTGGTTATTGACCGGAGACATGTATCGGTCATGTCTACATTGTTCTCGAACCCGTAGGGTCCGCACGCTTAAGGTTTCGATGACAGTTATATTATGAGTTTATGAGTTTTGATGTACCGAAGTTAGTTCGGAGTCCCGGATGTGATCACGGACATAACGAGGAGTCTCGAAATGGTCGAGACATAAAGATTGATATATTGGACGGCTATATTCGGACACCGGAAGTGTTCCGGGTGATTTCGGAGAAAACCGGAGTACCGGAGGGTTACCGGAACCCCCCCGGGAGAAGTAATGGGCCATATGGGCCTTATTGGAGAAAGAGAAGGGCAGCCAGGGTGGGCCGCGTGCCTCCTCCCCCCTGGTCCGAATTGGACTAGGAGAGGGGGGGCGGCGCCCCCCCTTTCCTTCTCCTTCCCCACTTCCTTCCCCCTCCTAGTAGGAGTCCTACTCCTACTAGGAGGAGGACTCCTCCTTTGCGTGCCTATAGGGCCGGCCGGCCTCCTCCCCTTGCTCCTTTATATATGGGGGCAGGGGGCACCCCTAGACACACAAGTTGATTCACGTGATCATTTTCTTAGCCCTGTGCGGTGCCCCCTTCCACCATAATCCTCGATAATATTGTAGCGGTGCTTAGGCGAAGCCCTGCAATGGTAGAACATCAAGATCGTCACCACGCCGTCGTGCTGACGGAACTCTTCCCCGACACTTGGCTGGATCGTAGTCCGGGGATCGTCATCGAGCTGAACGTGTGCTAAAACTCGGAGGTGTCGTAGTTTCGGTGCTTGATCGGTCGGGCCGTGAAGACGTACGACTACATCAACCACGTTGTGCTAATGCTTCCGCTGTCGGTCTACAAGGGTACGTAGATCACACTCTTCCCTCTCGTTGCTATGCATCACCATGATCTTGCATGTGCATAGGAATTTATTTTTTTGAAATTACTACGTAACCAACGGTGGCATCCGAGCCTGGTTTTATGTGTTGATGTTATATGCACGAGTAGAACACAAGTGAGTTGTGGGCGATATAAGTCATACTGCTTACCAGCATGTCATACTTTGGTTCGACGGTATTGTTGGACGAAGCGGCCCGGACCGACATTACGCGTACGCTTACGCGAGACCGGTTCTCCCGACGTGCTTTGCACAAAGGTGGCTAGCGGGTGTCAGTTTCTCCAACTTTAGTTGAACCGAGTGTGGCTACGCCCGGTCCTTGCGAAGGTTAAAACAGCACCAACTTGACAAACTATCGTTGTGGTTTTGATGCGTAGGTAAGATTGGTTCTTGCTTAAGCCCATAGAAGCCACGTAAAACTTGCAACAACAAAGTAGAGGACGTCTAACTTGTTTTTGCAGGGCATGTTGTGATGTGATATGGTCAAGACATGATGCTAAATTTTATTGTATGAGATGATCATGTTTTGTAGCCAAGTTATCGGCAACTGGCAGGAGCCATATGGTTGTCGCTTTATTGTATGCAATGCAATTGCGTTGTAATGCTTTACTTTATCACTAAGCGGTAGAGATAGTCGTGGAAGCATAAGATTGGCGAGACGACAACGATGCTACGATGGTGATCAAGGTGTCGCGTCGGTGACGATGGTGATCACGACGGTGCTTCGAAGATGAAGATCACAAGCACAAGATGATGATGGCCATATCATATCACTTATATTGATTGCATGTGATGTTTATCTTTTATGCATCTTATCTTGCTTTGATTGACAGTAGCATTTTAATATGATCTCTCACTAATTATCAAGAAGTGTTCTCCCTGAGTATGCACTGCTGCGAAAGTTCTTTGTGCTGAGACACCACGTGATGATTGGGTGTGATAGGCTCTATGTTCAAATACAACGGGTGCAAAACAGTTGCACACGCGGAATACTCAGGTTATACTTGACGAGCCAAGCATATACAGATATGGCCTCGGAACACGGAGACCGAAAGGTCGAGCGTGAATCATATAGTAGATATGATCAACATAGTGATGTTCACCAATGAAACTACTCCATCTCATGTGATGATCGGACATGGTTTAGTTGATTTGGATCACGTAATCACTTAGAGGATTAGAGGGATGTCTATCTAAGTGGGAGTTCTTTAGTAATATGATTAATTGAACCTAAATTTATCATGAACTTAGTACCTGATAGTATCTTGCTTGTTTATGTTTGATTGTAGATAGATGGCCCGTGCTGTTGTTCCATTGAATTTTAATGCGTTCCTTGAGAAAGCAAAGTTGAAAGATGATGGTAGCAATTACACGGACTGGGTCCGTAACTTGAGGATTATCCTCATTTCTGCACAGAAGAATTACGTCCTGGAAGCACCGCTGGGTGCCAGGCTTGCTGCTGGAGCAACACCAGAAGTTATGAATGTCTGGCAGAGCAAAGCTGATGACTACTCGATAGTTCAGTGTGCCATGCTTTACGGCTTAGAATCGGGACTTCAACAACGTTTTGAACGTCATGGAGCATATGAGATGTTCCAGGAGTTGAAGTTAATATTTCAAGCAAATGCCCGGATTGAGAGATATGAAGTCTCCAATAAGTTCTATAGCTGCAAGATGGAGGAGAACAGTTCTGTCAGTGAGCATATACTCAAAATGTCTGGGTATAATAATCACTTGATTCAATTGGGAGTTAACCTTCCAGATGATTGCGTCATTGACACAATTCTCCAATCACTGCCACCAAGCTACAAGAGCTTCGCGATGAACTATAATATGCAAGGGATGAATAAGACTATTCCCGAGCTCTTCGCAATGCTGAAAGCTGCGGAGGTAGAAATCAAGAAGGAGCATCAAGTGTTGATGGTCAATAAGACCACTAGTTTCAAGCAAAGGAAAGAAGAAGGGGAACTTCAAAAAGAACAGCAAGAAAGTTGCTACTCAAGAGAAGAAACCCAAACCTGGACCTAAGCCTGAAACTGAGTGCTTCTACTACAAGCAGACTGGTCACTGGAAGCGGAATTGCCCCAAGTATTTGGCGGATAAGAAGGATGGCAAGGTGAACAAAGGTATATGTGATATACATGTTATTGATGTGTACCTTACTAATGCTCGCAGTAGCACCTGGGTATTTGATACTGGTTCTGTTGCTAACATTTGCAACTCGAAACAGGGACTACGGATTAAGCGAAGATTGGCTAAGGACGAGGTGACGATGCGCATGGGAAATGGTTCCAAAGTCGATGTGATCGTGGTCGGCACGCTACCTCTACATCTACCTTCGGGATTAGTATTAGACCTAAATAATTGTTATTTGGTGCCAGCGTTAAGCATGAACATTATATCTGGATCTTGTTTGATGCGAGACGGTTATTCATTTAAATCAGAGAATAATGGTTGTTCTATTTTATATGAGTAATATCTTTTGTGGACATGCACCCTTAAAGAGTGGTCTATTCTTATTAAATCTCGATAGTAGTGACACACATATTCATAATGTTGAAGCCAAAAGATGCAGAGTTGATAATGATAGTGCAACTTATTTGTGGCACTGCCGTTTGGGTCATATCGGTGTAAAGCGCATGAAGAAACTCCATACTAATGGACTTTTGGAACCACTTCATTATGAATCACTTGGTACTTGCGAACCGTGCCTTATGGGTAAGATGACAAAAACACCGTTCTCTGGTACTATGGAGAGAGCAGCAGATTTGTTGGAAATCATACATATAGATGTATGTGGTCCGATGAATGTTGAGGCTCGTGGCGGATATTGTTATTTTCTCACCTTCACAGATGACTTAAGCAGATATGGGTATATCTACTTAATGAAACATAAGTCTGAAACACTTGAAAAGTTCAAAGAATTTCAGAGTGAAGTTGAAAATCATCGTAACAAGAAAATAAAATTCCTACGATCTGATCGTGGAGGAGAATATTTGAGTTACGAGTTTGGTGTACATTTGAAACAATGCGGAATAGTTTTGCAACTCACGCCACCCGGAACACCATAGCGTAATGGTGTGTCCGAACGTCGTAATCGTACTTTACTAGATATGGTGCGATCTATGATGTCTCTTACTGATTTACCGCTATCGTTTTGGGGATGTTCTCTAGAGACAGCCGCATTCACGTTAAATAGGGCACCATCAAAATCCGTTGAGACGACGCCTTATGAACTATGGTTTAGCAAGAAACCAAAGTTGTCGTTTCTGAAAGTTTGGGGCTGCGATGCTTATGTGAAAAAGCTTCAACCTGATAAGCTTGAACCCAAATCGGAGAAATGTGTCTTCATAGGATATCCAAAGGAAACTATTGGATACACCTTCTATCACAGATCTGAAGGCAAGACTTTTGTTGCTAAATTCGGAAACTTTCTAGAGAAGGAGTTTCTCTCGAAAGAAGTGAGTGGGAGGAAAGTAGAACTTGATGATGTAATTGTACCTGCTCCCTTATTGGAAAGTAGTACATCACAGAAACCAGTTTCTGTGACACCTACACCAATTAGTGAGGAAGCTAATGATGATGATCATGAAACTTCAGAACAAGATACTACTGAACCTCGTAGATCAACCAGAGTAAGATCCGCACCAGAGTGGTACGGTAATCCTGTTCTGGAAGTCATGCTACTAGATCATGATGAACCTACGAACTATGAAGAAGCGATGGTGAGCCCAGATTCCGCAAAATGGCTTGAAGCCATGAAATCTGAGATGGGATCCATGTATGAGAACAAAGTATGGACTTTGGTTGACTTGCCCAATGATCGGCAAGCAATTGAGAATAAATGGATCTTCAAGAAGAAGACTGACGCTGACGGTAATATTACTGTCTACAAAGCTCGACTTGTCGCAAAAGGTTTTCGACAAGTTCAAGGGATTGACTACGATGAGACCTTCTCACCCGTAGCGATGCTTAAGTCTGTCCGAATGATGTTAGCAATTGCCGCATTTTATACTTCTGAAATTTGGCATATGGATGTCAAAACTGCATTCCTGAATGGATTTCTGGAAGAAGAGTTGTATATGATGCAACCAGAAGGTTTTGTCGATCCAAAGGGAGCTAACAAAGTATGCAAGCTCCAGCGATCCATTTATGGACTGGTGCAAGCTTCTCGGAGTTGGAATAAACGCTTTGATAGTGTGATCAAAGCATTTGGTTTTGTACAGACTTTTGGAGAAGCCTATATTTACAAGAAAGTGAGTGGGATCTCTGTAGCATTTCTGATATTATATGTAGATGACATATTACTAATCGGAAATGATATAGAATTTCTGAATAGCATAAAGGGATACTTGAATAAGAGTTTTTCAATGAAAGACCTCAGTGAAGCTACTTACATATTGGGCATTAAGATCTATAGAGATAGATCAAGACGCTTAATTGGACTTTCACAAAGCACATACCTTGACAAAATTTTGAAGAAGTTCAAAATGGATCAAGCAAAGAAAGGATTCTTGTCTGTGTTACAAGGTGTGAAATTGAGTAGGACTCAATGCCCGACCAATGCAAAAGATAGAGAGAAAATGAAAGATGTTCCCTATGCTTCAGCCATAGGCTCTATCATGTATGCAATGCTGTGTACCAGACCTGATGGGTGTCTTGCTATAAGTCTAGCAGGGAGGTACCAAAGTAATCCAGGAGTGGATCACTGGACAGCGGTCAAGAACATCCCGAAATACCTGAAAAGGACTAAGGATATGTTTCTCATATATGGAGGTGACAAAGAGCTCATAGTAAATGGTTACGTTGATGCAAGCTTTGACACTGATCCGGACGATTCTAAATCGCAAACCGGATACGTGTTTACATTAAACGGTGGAGCTGTCAGTTGGTGCAGTTCTAAACAAAGCGTTGTGGCGGGATCTACATGTGAAGCGGAGTACATAGCTGCTTTGGAAGCAGCAAATGAAGGAGTCTGGATGAAGGAGTTCATATCCGATCTAGGTTTCATACCTAGTGCATCGGGTCCAATGAAAATCTTTTGTGACAATACTGGTGCAATTGCCCTGGCAAAGGAATCCAGATTTCACAAGAGAACCAAGCACATCAAGAGACGCTTCAATTCCATCCGGGATCTAGTCCAGGTGGGAGACATAGAGATTTGCAAGATACATACGGATCTGAATGTTGCAGACCCATTGACTAAGCCTCTTCCACGAGCAAAACATGATCAGCACCAAAGCTCCATGGGTGTTAGAATCATTACTGTGTAATCTAGATTATTGACTCTAGTGCAAGTGGGAGACTGAAGGAAATATGCCCTAGAGGCAATAATAATGTTATTATTTTATTTCCTTATATCATGATAAATGTTTATTATTCATGCTAGAATTGTATTATCTGGAAACATAATACTTGTGTGAATACATAGACAAACCAAACGTCACTAGTATGCCTCTACTTGACTAGCTCATTAATCAAAGACGGTTATGTTTCCTAACCATAGACATGTGTTGTCATTTGATTAACGGGATCACATTATTAGGAGAATGATGTGATTGACATGACCCATTTCCATTAGCTTAGCACCCGATCGTTTAGTATGTTGCTATTGCTTTCTTCATGACTTATACATGTTCCTATGACTATGAGTTTATGCAACTCCCGTTTGCCGGAGGAACACTTTGTGTGCTACCAAAATTCACAACGTAACTGGGTGATTATAAAGGAGCTCTACAGGTGTCTCCAAAGGTAAATGTTGGGTTGGCGTATTTCGAGATTAGGATTTGTCACTCCGATTGTCGGAGAGGTATCTTTGGGCCCTCTCGGTAATGCACATCACATAAGCCTTGCAAGCATTGCAACTAATGAGTTAGTTGCGAGATGATGTATTACGAAACGAGTAAAGAGACTTGCCGGTAACGAGATTGAACTAGGTATTGAGATACCGACGATCGAATCTCGGGCAAGTAACATACCGATGACAAAGGGAACAACGTATGTTGTTATGCGGGCTGACCGATAAAGATCTTCGTAGAATATGTAGGAGACAATATGAGCATCCAGGTTCCGCTATTGGTTATTGACCGGAGACATGTCTCGGTCATGTCTACATTGTTCTCGAACCCGTAGGGTCCGCACGCTTAAGGTTTCGATGACAGTTATATTATGAGTTTATGAGTTTTGATGTACCGAAGTTAGTTCGGAGTCCCGGATGTGATCACGGACATAACGAGGAGTCTCGAAATGGTCGAGACATAAAGATTGATATATTGGACAGCTATATTCGGACACTGGAAGTGTTCCGGGTGATTTCGGAGAAAACCGGAGTACCGGAGGGTTACCGGAACCCCCCCGGGAGAAGTAATGGGCCATATGGGCCTTAGTGGAGAAAGAGAAGGGCAGCCAGGGTGGGCCGCGCGCCTCCTCCCCCCTGGTCCGAATTGGACTAGGAGAGGGGGGCGGCGCCCCCCCTTTCCTTCTCCTTCCCCACTTCCTTCCCCCTCCTAGTAGGAGTCCTACTCCTACTAGGAGGAGGACTCCTCCTTGGCGCGCCTATAGGGCCGGCCGGCCTCCTCCCCTTGCTCCTTTATATACGGGGGTAGGGGGCACCCCTAGACACACAAGTTGATCCACGTGATCGTTTTCTTAGCCGTGTGCGGTGCCCCCTTCCACCATAATCCTCGATAATATTGTAGCGGTGCTTTGGCGAAGCCCTGCGACGGTAGAACATCAAGACCGTTACCACGCCGTCATGCTGACGGAACTCTTCCCCGACACTTTGCTGGATCGGAGTCCGGGGATCGTCATCGAGCTGAACGTGTGCTAAAACTCGAAGGTGCCGTAGTTTCGGTGCTTGATCGGTCGGGCCGTGAAGACGTACGACTACATCAACCGCATTGTGCTAATGCTTCCGCTGTCGGTCTACAAGGGTACGTAGATCACACTCTCCCCTCTCGTTGCTATGCATCACCATGATCTTGCGTGTGCGTAGGAATTTTTTTTGAAATTACTACGTAACCCAACAAACACGTCGCAGCCCTACCTAGGCACAACAGAGAGGTCAGCACGCCGGTCTAAATCCTATGGCGCAGGGGTCTGGGCCCATCGCCCATTGCACACCTGCACATTGCGTACGCGGCCGGCGAGCAGACCTAGCCTCCCTTATACAAGAGTAGGCGTTCCAGTCCAACCCAGCGCGCGCCGCTCAGTCGCTGACGTCACGAAGGCTTCGGTTGATACCACGACGTCGAGTGCCCATAACTGTCCCCGCGTAGATGGTTAGTGCGTATAGGCCAGTAGCCAGACTCAGATCAAATACCAAGATCTCGTTAAACGTGTTATTTTGAAATAACCGCGAACGCCGACCAGGGCCAGGCCCACCTCTCTCCTAGGTGGTCTCAACCTGCCCTGTCGCTTCGCCACAAAGATCCACTTAGAGGGCCATCGGGACAAACGTCCTTTCGGACCCAATCCGTGAATCACTCGTGGGTACTCCTACGAGCCGACCCGTCTTTAGTCACCACAAGTATCATATATTATGTATAAGTATATACCCGTAATCACCTCCCGAGTGATCATGGCCCGATAGTATAGCATGGCAGACGGACAAGAAAGTATGGCCACTGATGATAAACTAGCATCCTATACTAAGCATTAGGATTGTAGGTAAGGTATCAGCAGTTGTAGCAACAATGACAGGCTATGCATGAGAATAGGATTAACGTGAAGCAGTAACATGCTACACTACTCTAATGCAAGCAGTATAGAGAAGAGTAGGCGATATCTAGTGATCAAGGGGGGGTTTGCCTGGTTGCTCTGGCAAGAGAGAGGGGTCGTCAACACTGTAGTCGTACTGGGTAGCAGCGGCGTCGGGCTCGGTGTCTAGCCAGAGAAGAGGGGGAAGAAACAATAAATATAATGCAAACAAATGCATGACGATGCATGACATGACAAAGCGTGATGCTAGGTGTGCCCTAACGCGGTACGAGGTGGTACCGGTGAAGGGGGGAAACATCCGGGAAAATATCCCCGGTGTTTCACGTTTTCGGACAGAGGAGCCGGAGGGGGAAAGTTACGTGTTTGCTATGCTAGGGATGCGCGGCGGACGAACGGGTTGCGTATCCGGATTCGTCTCGTCGTTCTGAGCAACTTTCATGTAGAAAGTATTTTCGTCCGAGTTACGGATTAAAAGATATGATTTTCTAAAGATTTAAATCATTTATTGGAATTTACTTATTTAACAAAAAGGAATTATGACATCAGCATGATGCAATGCTGATGTCAGCTGGTCAACAGGTCGGCTAACCAGTCAAACCAGACAGGTGGGTCCAGTGGGACCCACATGTCATTGACAGGGTACTAACAGGGGGTTTAGACTAATTAATTGGGTTAATTAAGGACGTGGGCCCATCCTGTCAGTGAGTGCTTAGACTAATTTAATTATTTTTATTTATAAAATAGTTTTAGTTATTTAAAAGGGCGGTGGGGCCCAGGCGTCAGCGAGATAGAAGGCGGCCACGTCAGCGTTGACCTAGTCAACGGGTCAACTGGGCCCCTGGGACCCACTGGCAGTGACCCAGGGGTGGACCCCATGCATGCCACGTCAGCTGGCCAGCGTTTAGACGCCGGCGAGTTCATTTTCACGGCGGCGCGGCTTGGGCGAGCGTCGGGTTTCGTCTGTAGGCCACCAAAATGGGCGGGACCGGTCGCATTCGAACGGCAAGACGGCGGCGGAGCGAATGGTGGTGGTTGCGGAGGCTGTGGTGGCCAGAGTCGAGCGCTACAGGCTCGTCGGCGGCGTGGTGGTTCGAGCGTGAGACGAAGACGGCGACGCAGCGCGCTTCAGGGCTAACGGGAAGGCTAGGGTGGAGCTGCGCGACACGCTGAGCACAAAGGGCTCAGCCCCTTGACCATTTGGTCACCGGAAGGGCGCCGGCGACGCGCGCACGCGGCGGCGCAGTCGGGTCCCCGACGGGAAACACGCTAAGAGGCAGGGGGAGGCTAGTGCGCGGGCGCGTAGGGCTCGCAGGAGCTCGATGCTGGGCCCGAACAAGCTCGATGACATCTGTGGCCGCAGCGGTGTAGTGCATGGCGGCGAGCAGAGCTCAGCAACGGCGGCAGCTGGCTACGGAGCGCTAGGGGCCAACGAGGAGTAGCAGGGGGAGGAGAAGCTCACCGTGCGGCACACAAGATGGCCCGTGGTGGTTTAGTAGCAGCAGAGTCGACGGCGCTCGTCGGAGACGCGTCGAGGATCCGAGGAAGAAGACGAGGCCGGGGCAGCGTTCGTGGGCGTCCGGCGTCCTGCGGCTCGTCGGGGAGGCGTAGTCGAGGGAGAGGGAGCGAGCGGACACGTCGGAGAGGTGCGGAGGTCGCGGTGGCCGCGAGTTCTACGGCGGCGAGGCCATGGCGGTGCTCGGTTGCAGCGGGGAACGAGGGGAGGAGCGAGGTGGATCTGAGGGGAGAGGGAGGCGCAGGGACCGAGAGGGCGAGCGTGGGGGCGAGTGGGAGGTAGGATCGAGGAGGCGGGGGCGTGGCGGCCTTATCCTCTCCTTGACGCCGGCGAGGGGGTCCGGTGGCGACGCGCCCCTGTTCCGACCCGGGTCAGGGGAACAGGGAAGGGGACGAGGCAGGGGAGTGAGGCCGGGTGTGGCCAGCTGGGCCAGGTGGGCCGGCCGGCCTGTGAGCTGGGCCGCCTGGTCCAGGGGGGCTTCCCTTTTTTGTTTTTTTGTAATTTCTTTCTTTTATTTATTTTCTTTTCTATTTTATTTCATTTTAAAGTATTTAGGCATTTTCTAAAAATGTGTTTACTTCACCATAATTACCAGTGCAATATTTGGCACTCACCGAACATTTTTGTTTCAACTTTTAAAAACTTTTGTTGTTTGCCATTTTTCTGAACTGATTTTTGAATCGGTTTGAACTAACAAAAGTTTAGCAACAATAATCACAGATGACATGGCATCATTAGGAGAGTTTTACTGTAGCCTAATTATCCGGGCGTTACAGAACTCCAGGGACAGCGAGGTCTCCTCAAATGGAATATCCAGAGATAAGAGCCGTGCCAGTGTGTCTATGCGATGCGGGGGTAGCGGGCTTTGGAAAAGCTGTGTGTATTTTTGTAGGCAGTCCACCGGTGCTTCGTCTTCAATCTCACAGATGCCCATCTTGGACATCAACACCTGTTGCGCGCGTTTAATGTACGACGCCGACAATCCTTGAGCGTTCTTTTGCAACCTTGCGTTGCAGCGGCAATGCTCCTCTGGTACAATTAGCCGCTTGCGTCGTCCCCGCTGCACGTCGGGCAGTGGTTGCAAAGGAGAGCGTATGTGCTCACATATCTGCGAGAGCACCTGCAGATGGGGTAGACGGCAGGCTAGCGCTGGCACGGTTGGGGGCAACCAAGGTGGGCGACGACGTAGCCCGGCTACATGGTGAAAGGGGGCTGCTGCATGGGGGTGTAGCTGGGTGGGCCATGTCTTCATGATCACGAATTCGTGAAAGAACTAGCGGGCCTGCCTGGGCGGGCATGCTGCGGGGAGACCGAGGCCTCGAAGGCCGGGCCCAGGTCGACAGAGAGGCGCACCCCACCCGAGCCCGTTCTGCGGATGGACCAGGAGGCCGACCAGATGGTGGATGAATCACGCGATCGCGCACGCGCCCCTGCCGAACTGCCACGTAGTGCGGCAATAATGCTGCCCACCTCCGTCGATTGGTCGGGAACAAGGTCAGCGCCCTGCAGGGACCATGAGCGGTCGTTGAGGCCCGTCTCATCTGCGGAACCACTCCCCGAGGCAGACCCAAAGCCCGCGAGCCGCTGCGGTGCCCCCACCAGCCCGAGGATTCCACCGTGGTCAAAGCACGCATGGCCTCGGCGGGACCCAGCTCAGCACTGACTGGCATGCACAGGGAGCCAGCCCCACAGGGAGTGACGTCAGCTTCGCCGGCAACATAATGCGCACGCCGACGGTGATAGGATGCCGCCACCTCCGCCGTGCCAGGATATGCTCGCTTGGAAGGCCCGCCAGCCGCTGGATGGAGGGGGAGGACGCCCCTAAGCAAATAAGTTGTGGATTGTTATTTGAAGGCCCAAGCGTAGATGTAAGCTGGGCAGGCCATGGCCCATTCGGCCTTGTTGTAACTCCGCCGGAGCACCTCTGACGACGACGGCAAGACGCACTATGAAATCCATCTTTGATTTTGACATGTTTGGTTTTTCATGAATAATGTTGACATCTTTGGTTTGTTTTTTCACGAGGAGACAATATCAAATCTGTTGGCATAGTTCTCTTCCCCTTATGAAAGGGAATCCCTCTTGCCTCATGTGCGTAGAGCCCGCTCGCCGTTGCAAGTAGCACTTGCTTTCATCTCCCGATGGAAACCCAACGCCAAGACCAAGATACGAAAATGACATCGCAACAAACGAAATATTCGAACGCTTACGTTAGGAACAACGGTAGGCAGACGTAGCTAACTAGCGGTGCATTGCCATTGGTACGTACGTAGTCTGATACGTACCATGTACCCCATCCTGCTGAGTTCCGGACCTGTCGCCAGTAAGAGGACCTCTGGCCGTTGGGCCGCTCGATCGCACGGCGGAGGCCGCCCGGCGATCGACGTCCGCGCCTCCGCGATAACAGCGACGCGCGCGCGGCCGCCGTGGAGTGGAACACAGCATACATAGACGGCGACATCCCGCCAAGAATTAAATAGAGGTATCTACGCGCTACAAAAATCCAAAGCCGCCTGCGTACACCGGCTAAGCAAGACGTACGTACGCGAGCTACCAACCATGCATGCCAGCCCCAGCCCGGTCGCCGTTTACACATCCCCCAAATCCTCAGTTCGATCCCCCATCACCCTATCAGACGTCGTCGCGTCCGTCCCCGATCGACCTCCGGCGCATGACATGATGATCCCTGGACGTACACACGTACGTGATCATTGTGGTACTGTCGCGTGATGCCGTCCAGACTGACCGACGTACGGATCAATCACCCGGCGAGGTCGCGGAGGAGGTGGAACCCGCCCAGCCCCCGGTGGTACTGCGACGCGACGTCGGCGCCTGATCCCATGCCCGCCCCGAACTGTCCGTTAGCAGACGGGTGCACGCCCTCACCAGCCATGAACAGGAACTCGGCGGCGCCGCCATGCGCCGCGGACGACGACGACGGGGATGCGGCGGCGAACGCGGCAACGTTCACGCCACCGTGGTGGTGGTGGTGCTGCTGCTGCTGGTGCTGAAGCCCCAGCGTCAGCGACACGCCGTTGCCGAACCCGGCCGTGGCCGCCTCGTAGGCGTCGAAGTCGAGCTGGTCCATCATGCCGAAGTTGAGGCCCTGCGGGTCGGTGCTCTGGCCGATGCTCACGACGGAGGCCAGCGAGCCGGCGTCGTGCAGCTGGTGCAGCTGCGCCCGGGTCGGCTTCTGCTCGCCGCGCCCCTCGGAGGCGTAGCTCCCGTCCGCTGGGTTATGGTTCGCCAGGTCGCCGGCCTGCTGCGCCGACTGGCCACCACCGTCGCCGCCGCTGCCCTCCTCCTTGTCCTTCATCTCCTCCGCGTACATCTCCTCCACCATCGGCTTCCACAGCCGCACCCTCGCGTTGATGAACCAGTTCGAGACCTGCATCCATCCATGCGTCGCACAAATCAATCTTCTCCCACACCACACACACAATTAGATTCTTGGGCTGAACGTTCACGAGCACGTGAAGACACGAAACGAACGTGCGTACGACTCCGACGTGTCACCCGACCGACGGACGACGAGTACGTTGCTGTGTCATGTCGAGTGCAAGTTGCACAGCTCGCAACGATGGATGCGTGTACGTGGAAACAATCAATTTAAACTAGTGGCACGAAACCGGCCAGCATTATATGTATATATATGCGTGGCCAATCGACAGAAACAACGCAATGATTACGATGTGATGATCGATCAGTATCCAGCAGTGTGTGTAGGTAATAATTGGATAGGAACTCGCTAACATTTTTCTTTCTGCAAGTGCTTTTTTTTTTTTTTGCAGCTGATCTATCGACCGATCATGTGATGATGAACTGATTCTGTGGAGGAGTGAGTGGGGGAGGACGTACCTGGCTCCGCGATAGGCCCGTCTGCCGCGCCAGGATGTGCTTATCCACGTCGCTCGGGTACCTGGATCAGAACATGCCAATTTAAGGTAACCTGCGTGCTTCCAAGTCTACATCCAGTGAGAGGTTACAAGTCTACAACGAGCAAACCTAACTCTTGTATGTACGTAGACTTGGTTTTAAATAACTTTAGATGGAGATGTAGGGATTGTTTAGTACAAGGGCATATCTAAGGGATACTGTTGTGTATTTCTTTTATGAGGGTAGTGTTGTGTGCTTTTGTTCATATGTGTAAATGCATATATGGAATATCCCTACAGGACAAGTGTGGTATTTGATGTGGACATTCTAATAACACTGCTAGAGGAAAAATAGCATCTGTCCGCATATGAATATACCTAAATGTAGTTGGAAGTTATGTGTTTAGGTGAGTAATTAGGACAGCAATTTTTTAAAAAAATTCTAGGAGAGTGAACATAAGCAAAATGACACATCTATAGATGGGGACATACGAAGGAACCTAAGTTGCATCAGATAAAAAACTTATGCACAGCTTCACAAAATTAAGGGAAAGAATTCTACAAG
This sequence comes from Triticum urartu, assembly GCF_003073215.2. Lineage (NCBI taxonomy): Eukaryota > Viridiplantae > Streptophyta > Magnoliopsida > Poales > Poaceae > Triticum > Triticum urartu. The sequence continues at coordinate 333,780,057 of NC_053022.1, forward strand.
TTAAATCAAGCCAAAACAGCTAGTATTTGTTAATCACATATATATGTAATGCAAGACAAATATGGCACGGGGAGAGCAATGCCACAGAATAAAACACAAGGCCAGACGATTTTCGAATGAGGATCACACTCTTGAGCATCAGTTGACGTTCAAACATGTATATTTAGTTCGTTAGCATCTTCCGCAAGCAGATGACGCACCTACTTACGTTATGTCTATGGTACTTGTCCTGAATCAATTCTAGTTCATTTTCAAAAAGAAAACAAGAGTCTAGGTTCATTTCGTGCAAACTAATCAATACGAGTGCTTCTTTGGATGTGCTAGCTGTTAATTAATCCTGTGTAATTTCTTTCCAAGCGATCAACGAAATTCACCTGTTCAATTCGAATTAAAATATTTCTGACAATGCACGTTAATCTTCTTATATATAGTACTCGTAGTACGGTGCTGTAGAAAGAAAATTAATCTTCTAACATGCCACGAAATGCATGGGACGGAAAGACAGTTAATCTTCTTCTTAGCATGCTACGCAATATTAAGAGGGTTTAAGTAATGAGGATCATCTCTTACGGGTGCAGGAAGTGCTCGAAGAGCCAGGCCCGGAGGACGGAGACGGCGCGCTCCGGCAGGCCGCGCTGCGGCCGCCACGGGTGGCTCTCGAGCATGCCGGACTGGTACGCCTTGTGCTGCCTGAGGCACTGGTCCAGCGCCCGCAGCCTGGGCGTCTCCCCCTTGGTCATCCCCGGCACGGCGGCGCCCGCGTCCTTCTCCCCCAGCGCCCCGCGCACCGCCCGGACCTGCGCGGCCACCCCGTCCCTCACGCTCCGGAAGTGCCTGGAGATGGTCCGCGACGCCATCCTCGTGTACACCGCCGCGGCCCGCTGCCCCGCCACCGCCTCGAAGGACGCCGCCACCGCCCGCATCTGATCGCGGTACCTCCTGTACCTCCTGTCCACCTGCATGCCATCGAGTCAAACACAGGGAGTACTTCATTAAGCTCACAAGTCACCGTGAAGAAACAGCTGCGATAGAAATTCTGATCGCTGCTGTAGCTAGCTTCTCTCGTGCAACAGTGTTTGAATCTTGATCTTGACTAGCTCTAGCTGTGCGTGCCTAGCTAGTACGTACGAGGCTACAGACACCTAAGCTAGCTAGGACTCTGACGGCACCAGGCCGCACAGCACCTACCCATGAATTGGACTGTAGATCGAAGTATATACACAAGAAAGGCAACGGAAGCAGTAAATGTGTGAGTGGATAGATGGCCATGAGCCCATGATCCATGAAACGGCCGAAGAAGGTAGGGGGAGAGTAGAGTAGTGGCCTGCACAAGTGCAGAGATTTTTCTTGCGTCGCCATGGTGCAATGACCTGTGAGACTGCGAGTCCATGCATGCAGAGCAGAAGGGTAGAGTCATGGAGAGAGAAAGAGCTAGAGGAGGGAGTGGGCGTAGGGGTCGCATGCCCAGTGCAGACACCTAGTAGCTAGTAGCTAGACCTGCAGCGAGCGAGGCGAGGGGAAGGAATAGAGGTTTCCAAAAGCGGACGGTGAGGCCCAGGCGGGAATCACCCCCACTGTGCTACTCCCAGGAACCCTACTTGGGCAAGCCATAATGGAACTGCGAGTGCCACTCCACTCGCCTGCAGCCTTTTAGATTTCCAAGAAGCTGGTGCAGTCCCTGACGAACGCAAGGCTTGACCCGTGATCGACGATCGGTCGTGGAATCCGGCGTGAGCGGTGTAGTACGTGGCGGTTAATCAGCGTGTTAATTAGCTATGGAGCTATGCAAACCTCTTCGATCATGGTGTAGAGCTTGGCCTTGAGCCTCTGCAGCTCGGCGGCGTCCATGCTCTGGATCTGCGTCGATGACGGCGGCCAGGAGGCGGAGGACGACGAGCCGTGCTCTTCTTGCGCCGGCTTCTTGGGCGCCTTGTTGTCGGTGTCGGCGGGGATGCTGCAGAACTCCTGCAGGAGCTGCTGCGTCGGCAGCAGGAACCGGGACCCGCGCAGCTGCCAGCCGCTGCCGGCGCCTTGCACCTGCCATGCCCCCGGCGCCGTCTGCTGGTGCTGCTGCAGCCGGGGCTCGCCGCCGCCGAGCTGGTGGTGCAGCATGAACGACGACGACCCGGCGTCCGGCGGCCCGTGGAGCGACAGCGACAACGGGGCCTGGCCCATCTGCAGCTGCTGGTGCTGGTGGTGGTGCTGCTCGCCGCGGAAGAAGCTGATGGTAGACGAGCCGTCGACGTCGACGTCGAGCGCGGCCTTGCTCTGCGCGGACGTCGCCTCGCCGGGCGGCGCCATGCCGAAGCCCCTGGCCCCGAACATGTCCACCCCGGAGTGGTGATGATGGTGCAATCCGCCGCCATACATCTGATGCTCCGCGCGGGTGTCCACCTCCGGCACGAGCGTGACGCCGCCCCCGTTGCTCCCCGTCTCCGCGAAGTAGTCGGCGTACCCTACTAGGCTGGGATCGTGCGCCATCGATCTTTATACTGGACCTCCGCTCCCGCGCGCGCGGCCAGGCGCTCCGTTAATCAATCTATGGACGGACGGGGCGACGGCACGGGAAAGAAAGAAAGCTAGCTCAGAAAACGAAAAGCGGAGCAGTAAAGCAAGACAAGGGCAGGCGAGCACCGAGAGGGAGGGAGGGGAAGGAAATAAAGAAAGGGATGGAGACGCACCTTTGCGCAAAGAGGAGCTGAGGGCCATATCTTTCTGGGGAGGTGATGAGGAGACGAGCGATGGGAATGAGATTGGTGGATGGATTGGGATGGGATGTTTGCAGCAGCCAGCAGGAGATCGACGACGAGGAGGAGGAGGAGCTTGTACACTGCACTTGATCGTACCGCCCGCCCATACCATACCAGTACCTACCTACCACTACCCGCGCCAGGAGCATAGCCACGCTAGATTGCTATAGCTCCACTACAAGTACACACAGCCACACGGAGCTGGCACGCAACGAGCAGGGTCGAGTCGAACGTACGGTCATTTCTTTGGGCAAGGAGAGGGCCAAAAGTGTGACGGAGGCGCTGGGCGTTCGTTTGGTTGGGCAGGGCATGCACACGGCGCCCGGAAATGAAAAACGCGGTGGTTGCGGCGTCGAGCTCCCGGTCGCTCGCTGCTGCAACTTGGGCTGATCTAGCTAGCTGCAAGCCTCCGGGAGAGAAGGGGGCGCTGCGTGCACGCTGGCCGCTGGCGCCGACGACGTCTGGTCCGGGGGCAGCAGTGGTCCACGTACGGCCAGTCGTCGACGGACCAACTAATCGCCACTGGGAAAAACTGGCCTATTGGGCAGGACGGAGCCGCGCGCGGGGACCACCGCGGACGTCGCCGTCGCGCATCTCCCGGGTTGCTTGCTTGCTTGCTCGCTAGTCTGGTGGATTTTGTGTGTGTGAGAGGGAGATCTCCTGGGCTATGTATTTTACTGCTCTCCCTCCGTTGTTTTCTCGTGTGCCGACGTACGTAGGCGGGCGCGAGAGCAAGAGCGAAGAGCGCGTAAAAACATGAGTTGGACTAGAGGGAGGGTATGTCGTCTTTGCTACGGAGTGGTCGATAAACCCAAAGGTTCATCCATACGATTGGTTCAACAATCCTTTGTTTACCCCTGAAAAAGAAAAAGACACGCCCGTCATCTATGTATCGCTGACGGGAAGTGGTTTTACCGTGTTCCGGCGCTATGAGTGTTGCATTTTCTTGAAATATAGGCTGGGCCTTGGGCCCATCAAACAATTTCAGAAAATTTCTAAGGACCCAGCGTGGTCCTTGAGATTGTGGTCGGAACGGAGTCAGCCGCATGCATTAATGACACAATCCTGGTGTTGATCCCAAAGGTAAAAAAATCCTACACTCCTATCACAGTTCTGCCCAATCAGTTTGTGTAATGTTTTATACAAGATAGCATCGAAGGTCATCGCCAATAGGCTGAAACAAATATTACCAGATATCATCTCCGATGAGCAATCTGCTTTTGTCCCTGGCAGAATGATAACTGACAATATCATAACTGCTTATGAGTGTCTGCATTTCATGAAGCGAAACGGGGCAAAGAAGCATCAGACATGTGCACTAAAGCTCGACATGATGAAGGTATATGATAGGGTTGAGTGAGCGTACCTCCGGGCCATCATGCTTAAGCTGGGCTTCACCGAGAACTGGGTAGATATTATTATGAGCATGGTAACATCTGTTAAATTTTCAGTCATGTTCAATGGGAGGAAACTAGAGGAATTTCAGCCTTCGAGATAAATCCGCCAAGGGGACCCGATATCACCATACTTGTTCTTATTAGCAGCAGAGGGCCTATCGTGCCTTTTAAAATCGAAAAGTGAGTCATCCAACTTGAGTGTGATACAGGTGGCGCCTACGGCACCTCCGGTAAACCATCTCTTATTCGCCGATGACAGCCTGTTGTTTTTCAAGGCAAATAGTATGGGAGCTACCGAGGTGAACCAGGTGTTGGAAGCCTATTGTCAAGCATCAGGTCAGCGAATAAACTATGCAAAATCCTCAATTTTTTTCAGCAAGGGTGTTCCTGACAGCATGCGGAACCAGATTAAGGGACTCCTCAATGTTCCTAATGATACCCTAAATGAGAAGTACCTTGGGATGCCCTCTGATATTGAAAGTTCGAAGAACAAGGCTTTTAAATACCTCAAGGACAAACTTTGGAGTAAAATTCAAGGATGGATTGAAAAATCCTTGTCCACAGCAGGAAAGGAAGTCTTGGTCAAATCGGTCGCGCAAGCAGTGCCGGTATACTCCATGTCCTGCTTCAAGCTTCCAAGAGGCCTTTGCGAGCACCTCAACAAATTAATAAGGAAATTCTGGTGGGGCAGTAAGAATGGACAGCGCAAACCCCATTGGGTCTCATGGCAAGAGATGACGAAACCAAAAACAATGGGAGGTTTGAGGTTCAAAGATTTTGAACTTTTCAATTTGGCAATGTTAGCAAGACAGGCCTGGCGCCTACTACAACACCCAGAGTCGCTATGTGCACGTTTACTGAAGAGAATCTATTATCCACAATCAACCATCCTCGATGCAACTCTAGGGAGCCACCCTAGTCAGATATGGAGGGCTATAGTTGAGGGGCGCGACACACTCAAACTTGGCCTGATCAAACGTATTGGTAATGGGGAAAGCACGAATATATGGGAGGATAATTGGTTGCCCAGAGAAGAAATGATGAGACCATATGGTTGCATCACCGCAAATCCCCCTTTGATGGTCTCAGAACTGTTGGACACCACTTCGGCCTCATGGGATGTTAATAAGCTAAATGTCACGTTCTTGAGTTTTGATGCAAAGGTGATTTCAAGTATCCCTTTATGTACTATGAATGTCCTAGATTTCTGGAGCTGGGCTCATGAGAGACGGGGCCAATTTTCAGTTAGGTCTGCATATAATATGCTAGTAACAATCAAGCAAAGGAGAGAAGCATGGCTATATGGATCAGCCGGGCCCTCAACCTCTCGCGTGGAAGAGGGTTCATGGAAAACATTGTGGAAAGTTGAGGTTCCTTCAAAAGTCTGTATGTTTCTGTGGAGACTGGCCAAGCAATCTCTACCAACTGAGGATGTGAGTGCGCACCGCAACATGTCAACTTCGAGCACATGCGGCTTCTGCGGGGCTCTAGATTCGTGGTGCCACTCCCTCCTGGAGTGTACTATATCCAGATGCACGTGGGCTCTGGTGGACGAGGAACTTGCCTGTTCTTTGGTTGCGACTACTGAGATGAGAGCTAAGAGTTGGTTATTCAATCTACTCGACACTCTCTCTCACGAAAAATTTGTCCTCCTGACGGTAACACTCTGGGTGATCTGGTCGTCCAGAAGAAAGGCGATACATGAGGTGATCTTCCAAACTCCCCATGCTACACATGCATTCATAAACCGCTACATCGCCGATCTAGACCAAGTACGGGTGACCAAACCAACATCAAATTCTGCACCAAGGGTACACCAAGTAGCTCCAAGACCAAGCGCCCCGCCGGCCAATTATGCAAAGATCCATGTCGGCGCAGCGGTTCGCACCAACAGAGGCGGATCGGCAGCAGCTATATGCCGGAACACCCAAGGAGCCTACCTAGGCAGCTCAGCTCTAGTAATTGCTGGCGTTTGGGACCCAGCAACACTAGAAGCCATAGCATGCAGGGAAGCAATTGCCTTGGCCCAAGATCTCGGTCTACAACGATTCATTGTCTCCTCTAATTGCAGGCAAGTCATCAAGGATATTTCCAAAGGGAGCCAGGGTCCATATTGAGCTATTGTTGCGAAGATCAAGACTAGAGCCATTCCTTTTTCTTGTAATTTCATTTTTGAAAGTCGGGTAGTTAATGTAGAAGCTCATAGACTAGCAAGATTTGCTCTTTCCCTTTCTAAGGGACGTCATGTGTGGCTTGGCCAGCCCCATGACCAAGTTTGTATCCCACCCCTTGTGGACTTTGATTAATAAATTGGCTTTCCCCTCAAAAAAATATAGCAATGTGTGTGGTGAGAAGTTTAGTCTCATACCGCTAGTTGAAGAGGAATCACTAGTAGAAAAAGGGTCAAATATGAAGCACATTAGTGCTGATTTGAATTTGAGTCGGCACTAATGTGACCATTAGTGCCGGTTCCAACGGCTAGGCGGGCGGACATCATTAGTACCGGTTCGTGGGCAACCTTTAGTACCGGTTCATGCCACGAACCAGTACTAATGAGGCCAGTGCGGCTGTGGTCAGGCTGGGGCCCCCATGAAGACCTTTAGTACCGGTTCATGGCATGAACCGGTACTAGAGTTTCTTAGTAAGCTGATTTTTAGTCCCACCTCGCCAAGAGAGAGGCAGTATGATCGGTTTATAAGCCGTGAGTGCAGAGACAATGACGAAGAGGCGCAATGCTCACCTGCATGTTGCTTAGCTTCAAGCCTTTCGGAATAGCATAGATTGCACTAAGCTATGTGCAGTGCAATCTACACTATTCCAAAAGGCTTGAAGCAAATTAACCAGCATTGCACCTCTTTTCTATTTTTAATAACTTATTTGAACTCCGGACTTCTTGTGTTCACTATGCAGTATTCAAAGCGACGTCATCAATTTCCAACATGTTCTGACATCATTTGCTGTTTTCAGTCATTTACCGAATTGTTTAAAGAGCTAAATGACCGTTAAATTTAAAATCACTACAAAATGAACTGTGAAAATGTTGAAATTTAGCATGGTATCATCATTTCACCCGCATAGCATGTGCGAAAGAGTAGAGAGGGTCACGGCAAATACTGGACGCACTTCGTGTACAAACTGGACAATCTCTTTCGGAGTATCAGGGTTTCGAACGAGAACTCATCTGTTACACGGGCACTTCAATGTTTTTTAAACTTATTTGAACTCCAAACTTCTTTTGTGTTCAGTATGCAGCATTCAAAGCGACGTCATCAATTTCCAACATGTTCTGACATCATTTGCTGTTTTTCAGTCATTTACCTAATTGTTTAGAGAGCTAAATGACCGTGAAATTGAAAATCACTACAAAATGAACTATGAAAATGTTGAAACTTGGCATGGTATCATCATTTCACCCGCATAGCATGTGAGAAAGAGTAGAGAGGGTCACGGATGAAGCTATGTACCTAGGGTAGGGCCATGGACCTGTCCAAACTGACCTACCCAAGGACACCTCCAGAAGAAATCACATTTCAATCGACTTGGCGGTGTTTCACTCGACGGACTCGAAGACACTCGACCTCTAAGGCTCGGAGAAAAACTCATATGCACGTGTGGAATGATAAACGGTAAAATGTATTCCTGGTCTGGCCTCTAAGGCTAGCTCAAGTGTTGCATGATGATTACATTTTCCTGATCATGGGCATCTCTATGCCGGTAGCTTTGAGGACATAAAGTTAGAAGTGTTTGGAAACGTTGCACGGAAAACAAAAAAATTCTACGCACACGCAAGATATATCCATGGAGATGCATAGCAACGAGGGGGGAGTGTATCTACGTACCCTCGTAGACCATAAGCAGAAGCGTTTAACAACGTGGTTGATGTAGTCGAACTTCTTCGCGCTCCAACCGATCAACTACCGAACGTACGAGACCTCCGCGTTCTGCACACGTTCAGCTCAGTGACGTCCTTACTCCTTAGCCTTCTTGATCCAGCAAGACGACAAGGTAGTAGATGAGTTTCGCCAGCACAACGGCGTGGTGACGGTGATGGTGAAGTGATCTCCACAGGGCTTCGCCTAAGCACTACAAAAATATGACCGGGGGTGTAAACGGTGGAGGGGGCGCCACACGGCTAGGCAATTGTCTGTTGTGTGCTAGGCGCCCCCCTCCCACATATATATAGGTGGGGGAGGGAGGAGGCAGGCTGGAGGCACCCCAAGTGGGGACGAATCCCACTTGGGGTCCTACCCCAAGCCGCGTCCCCTGCCATGTATGAGTGCGAGAGGAAGGCAGGGGAGGGTGGCGCCCCCTTCCTTTCTCACTTGAGGAGGGAAAGGAAGGAGGGGCCACCCCTCCCCTTTCCTTCCCCTAGGGCTTGCTGTCCAAAGAATGGGCGCACTAGTGGCTAGTCTGTCCCCCCCTTTGGCCCATTAGGCCCATACACTTGCCGGGGGTGTCCGGAACCCCTTTCGGTGACCCGATGACTACCCGGTGCACTCTGAAACTCTTCCGGTGTCCGAATACCATCGTACTATATATCAATCTTTACCTATCGACCATTTTGAGACTCCTCGTCATGTCCATGATCTCATCCGGGACTCTAAACAATATTCAGTCACCAAATCATATAACTCATATAACACTATATCGTCAATGAACGTTAAGCGTGCGAACCATACGGGTTCGAGAACTATGTAGACATGACTGAGACACCTCTCCGGTCAATAACCAATAGTGGAACCTGGATGCCCATATTGGCTCCTACATATTCTAAGAATATCTTTATCAGTCGAACCTTATGACAACATACGTAATTTTCTTTATCCATCGGTATGTTACTTGCCCAAGATTCGATCGTCAGTATCTTCATACCTAGTTCAATCTCGTTACCAGCAAGTCTCTTTACTCGTTTTGTAATGCATCATCCTACAACTAACTCATTAGTTACTTTGCTTGTAAGGCTGCTTATGATGTGTATTACCGAGCGGGCCCAGAGATACCTTTCCGATACTCGGAGTGACAAATCCTAATCTCGATCTATGCCAACTCAACAAACACCTTTGGAGATGCCCGTAGAGCATCTTTATGGTCACCCAGTTACGTTGTGGCGTTTGATAGCACACAAGGTATTCCTCCGGTATCCGGGAGTTGCATAATCTCATAGTCGAAGGAATATGTATTTGACATGAAGAAAGCAATAGCAATAAACTGAACGATCAATATGCTAAGCTAACGGATGGGTCTTGTCCATCGTATCATTCTCCTAATGATGTGATCCTGTTATCAAATGTAAACTCATGTCTATGGTTAGGAAACCTTAACCATCTTTGATCAACGAGCTAGTTTAGTAGAGGCTCACTAGGGACATGGTATTTGTTTATGTATCCACACATGTATTTAAGTTTCCGGTCAATACAACTCTAGCATGAATAATAAACCTTTATCATGATTAAGGAAATATAATAATAACCATTTTATTATTGCCTCTAGGGCATATTTCCATCAGTCTCCCACTTACACTAGAGTCAATAATCTAGTTCACATCGCCATGTGATTAATACCCATAGTTCACATCGCCATGTGACTAACACCAAAAGAGTTTACTAGAGTCAATAATCTAGTTCACATCACCATGTGATTAACACTCAAAGAGTGCAAAGGTGTGATCATGTTTTTCTTGTGAGAGAGGTTTAGTCAACGTGTCTGCCACATTCAGATCCGTATGTATTTTTCAAATTTCTATGTCCACAATGCTCTGCATGGAGCTACTCTAGCTAATTGCTCCCATGTTCAATACTTATCTAGATTGAGACTCAAAGTATCTGGTTTGGTGTTTAAGCTTGCATCAATGTAACCCTTTACAACAAACTCTTTATCACCTCAATAATCGAGAAACATTTCCTTATTCCTTTCAGGTACCTAAAGATAATTTTGACCAATGTCCAGTGGTCCACTCCTGGATCACTATTGTACCCCCTTGCCAAACTCATGGCAAGGCACACAACAGGTCTGGTACACATCATGGCATACTTTATAGAACCTATGGCTGAGGCATAGGGAATGACTTTTATTCTCTCTCTATCTTCTGCCATGATCAGGCTTTGAGTCTTACTCAACTTCACATCTTGTAACACAGGCAATAACCCTTTCTTTGACTGATCCATTTTTGAACTTCTTCATAACTTTATCAAGGTATGTGCTTTGTGAAAGTCTATTAAGCGTCTCGATCTATCCCTATAGATCTTGATGCCCATTATATAAGCAGCTTCACCGAGTTCTTTCATTGAAAAATTCTTATTCAAGTATCCTTTTATGCTATCCAGAAATTCTATATCATTTCAAATCAATAATATGGCATCCACATATAATATTAGAATGCTACACAGCTGCCAATCACTTTCTTGTAAATACAGGCTTCATCATAAGCATATATAAAACCATATGCTTTGATCACCTCATCAAAGCGTATATTCCAACTCTGAGATGCTTGCACCAATCCATAGATGGATTGATGGAGCTTGCACACTTTGTTAGCACTTTTAGGATCGACAAAACCTTCTGGTTGCATCATATACAACTCTTCTTTAAGAAATCCATTAAGGAATGTAGTTTTGACGTCCATTTGCCAAATTTCATAATTATAAAATGCGGTGATTATTAACATGATTCAGACTGACTTAAGCATCGCTACGGGTGAGAAGGTCTCATCGTAGTCAACCCCTTTAACTTGTCGAAAACCTTTCGTGACAAGTCGAGCTTTGTAGATGGTGACATTACCATCAGCATCTGTCTTTTTCTTGAAGATCCATTTATTCTCAATGGCTTTCCGATCATCGGGCAAAGTCCAACAAAGTCCACACTTTGTTCTCATACATGGATCCTATCTTAGATTTCATGGCTTCAAGCCATCTATCGGAATCTGGGCTCATCATAGCTTCTTCATAGTTTGTAGGTTCGCCATGGTCTAGTAACATGACTTCCAGGACAGGATTACTGTACCACTCTGGTGCGGAACGTGCTCTTTTCGACCTACAAGGTCCGGTAGTAACTTGATCTGAAGTTTCATGATCATCATCATTAGCTTCCTCTCTAGTTGGTGTAGGCATCACATGAATGAATTTCTCTGATGTGCTACTTTCCAAATTGAGAGAAGGTACAATTACCTCATCAAGTTATATTTTCCTCCCACTCACTTCTTTCGAGAGAAACTCCTTCTCTAGAAATGTTCCATTCTTGGCAACAAAGATCTTGCCTTCGGATCTGTGGTAGAAGGTGTACCCAATTGTTTCCTTAGGGTATCCTATGAAGACGCACTTCTCCGATTTGGGTTCGAGCTTATCAGGTTGAAGCCTTTGACATAAGTGTCGCAACCCCAAACTTTAAGAAACGACAGCTTAGGTTTCTTGCCAAACCACAGTTCATACGGAGTTGTCTCAACGGATTTAGATGGTGCCCTATTTAACGTGAATGTAGCTGTCTCTAATGCATAACCCCAAAACGATAATGGTAAATCAGTAAGAGACATCATAGAACGCACCATTGATACGTCTCCATCATATCTACTTTTCCAAACTCTTCTGCCCTTGTTTTGGACTCTAATTTGCATGATTTGAATGGAACTTTTTTTTACTATACATAGTACGGAAGAATCCTACTGCAATTTTTTTCATTTATTATTAAACAAAACAAACAAAGGTCCAGCAGTACAGAGGGCTTGAGGTAAGATAAAAGAACTAAAAAGAAACAAGGAAAAAACTAACTACCAAAAAAATTACAGGACAAGGTTGTCAAGCCAGGAATAGAAAGCCCTAGCATAGCTCTTCTTAATTCTAAATTTGAGCAAATTGAGCTCCCGCAAGAAGATGGATTTCCACCTCTGTAGGCTAGGCTGAATGGCTTGAAAGATGAGATTATTCCTTGAAATCCAGATGGCCCAAGAGGCTAAAATGATGATTTCCATGAAGAAGGGCACATGTAATTTCTGGCTGAGGTCAGCAAAAGCTTCTAGCACTGAGACGTTGGCCTGTCTGGAGGGACAAATAAGGTCCCAACATTGAGCTACAAAAGGGCATGTCCAAAAGAGATGTTGAAGTGTTTCCTCCTGCTGACAATTGTTTACAGCACAATTATAGCTATCTAGATGAAATTTTTTCCTTCTTAAAAGATTCCTAGTGTTAAGCATGTCTTGAAGAAGTCTCCAGAAGAACACCTTATGCTTAGGCTAGCAAGAACTATTCCAAATCCAATTGAATCGCTGGGGCACTATTTCAACTCCTACCATCATTCTATAGGCCTTAGCCACTGAAAATTGTTCATTTCCCCATATATAACTCCAGGTATTAGTGCAATCCAGGAATTCGGATTCTCTTAAAGCTAAACAAATGTCTTCCATAGCTTCAAATTCTTGAAAGGCTTGCACAACCAGAGGCAAGTGAAATAGGCCCCCTAGATATTCAGTGTGGATGATAGAGTACACAGTAGAGTCCCTATTCTTGACAAAAGAGAATAGGTGAGGGAACATCTCCTGCATGCAAGCTGAGTGCCATAAATCAGACCAGAATAGAGCACTTCTTCCATCCCCTATGTTGCATTTGGCCAAAGATTTGAAATTATCAATGAGTTTAAGGTTGGCTTTCCACCAAAATGATCCAATCCAACTACTGCCAGGCAGCAAACCATTGCTGTAATAGGACTCCCAAATCAAATTAACCCAAGGAATGTTGTGTCTGTTATAGAACTTGTGAAGATTCTTAAGCAGCAAAGCTTTGTTTTGGACAAAGCTGTCCATCACACCCAAGCCTCCTTGGTCCTTTGGTCGGCAGACAGTATTCCAGGCTACCATTGCAGGTCTGTGATCCTCCAAGTCAGGGCCCCTCCAGAGGCAATGCCTCAAATATTTGATGAATTGAGTTTTAATAGTGACAGGCACATCAAGACATCCCATGAAGTAAATCAGAAGGGAGTTTAAAACAGATTTCACCAGCAGCAATCTAGGAGCCAAGGTCATGAAGGAAGACAAACCCACAAGTTTCTTTTGTAGTCTTGTGACTAAAGGGAAACATTGCTCAACTTCAGGCTTATGAAGACCTAAAGGTGCTCCCAAATATTGGATGGGGAAGGTTTCCCTTTTACATTGAAATGTGTTTATCAAAATCTCCACTTTCTCTTCTGGCACATTAATGGGAATGAGACTTGATTTATTGTAGTTCACTTTATGGCCAGTAGCATCTGCAAAAGTATTGAGAAGGGCTTTGAGGCAGTGAAGCTATCTTGCATCTACTTGAAGAAGAACCAGGGTATCATTTGCATACTGGACTATATGAAAGTCAGGGCAAGAATCCACTTGCAAAGGTGATGTAAGCAAACCCAGTTGCATGGCCCTGTTGAAAATTGATTGAAGTAGATCTGCTGCAAGTACAAAGAGAAGAGGTGAGAGAGGGTCCCCCTGTCTAACTCCTCTAAGGCAGTAAAACTTTTTGCCAGGCACACCATTTAGCATGATAGCTGAAGAGGCAGAGGTGAATAGCATTTTGATCCAATTAATCCATCTGTCTCCAAAACCTTTAGCTTTCAAAATATCCAATATTGCTTGGTGCTCAATGGTGTCAAAAGCCTTCTCAAAGTCCAATTTAAGCACAATAATTTCTTCTTTGGATTTGTGGCATTGATGCAGGTATTCATAGGCCCATCCCAAGCAGTCATGGATGGATCTCTCTTTGAGAAAACCACATTGGTTAATGTGCACCAGCTTTAGAATTACTTTCTGCAACCTGTTTGCCAATACTAGTGATTAATTTGAGACATGAGTTGAGGAGAGAAATTGGCATGTAGTCATTTGCTGTCAGAGGGGTTCTCCCTTTGGAAATAAGGGTGATGTATGAGGTGTTTAAACTTTCAAGTGATATTTGCCCAGCATGGAAATCATATATGAACTTGAGCACATCTCCTTTAATAATATCCCAACAAGATTTAAAGAATTCATTATTGAAACCATCAGCACCTGGAGATTTGTCTAGTGGGAGCTCTTTGACCACTTCATTGACTTCTTCCTCCGTGAAAGGTAATTCCAGGTTGCCAAACAGTGAAGCATCAAGTCTTTGGCCAAACAAGGAATCCTAATCAAAATGCATAGAGGTTTTGTGGGATGTGCCCATTCTTTTCTTATATGCTTCCCAGAGAATTGCAGCTTTTCCAACATGATCAGAGATATCCACTTGGTGATCATTTTGAAGGACAACAATGTGATTATGTCTGTAGTTAATAGAGGCTTTAGTATGGAAGAATTTGGTGTTTTCATCCCCAAACTTCACCCCTTTAATTCCCCCCTCCTTTGCTTCTAGTATATCTTCTGATTCCTCAAAAGGATGAGCAAGTGCTCCTTAAGAATGATCCTGCAACTCCACTCATAAATGTCTAATTCTCTGAACTCCTCAAAGAAATCCCAGAGAAAGATTAGTTCATTAATTTTTGCAATCTGAGATCTAAGGCAAGATAAAGATCTGGCCCACTACTTTAAGGCTCTCCTTAAGTTCTTAAACTTAGCATTCAGGCTTTTGACAGCATCCAAGTTACCCACAGGAATATTCCAAGCAGCAACAACCACCTGTTTAAAGTCTGAATGTTGCAACCAATAATTTTCAAATCTAAAGACTCTTGCTTTTGGGATAGAAGTACCAATTTACACATGGCAAATGATCTAATATAGGCTTTGCAAGAGGAAGCACAATGGTAGGGGAAAGAGGTCATCCAAGATGCAGAGGTAAAAAACTAGTCAAGCTTGACCAAAAGAGGATCTTGCTGCATGTTACTCCAACTGAATTTTCTACCATGTAAAGGCAACTCTACTAACCCTTGGTTGCTAATTGCCTCATTGAACATCAGCACATCATTGACATCTCCACCAGGTCTGTTTTTATCTGAAGGAGCTCTGATAAAATTAAAATCTCCCATGAGAATCCAGTCCACATCAGCAGGCATGTGAATATTCAGAAACCAATCAATAAACTCAATTTTATCATGTGGTTCACATGGTCCATAAATATTGGTGAGGATCCAGGATTGATTTGAGAGCAAACTGTTAAATTGAATGGAAAGTGAGAATCTGTTTTGCGCAATTAATTCTCCAGCAAACTGAGAACCATTCCAAGCAATTAGAAGACCCCCTGATGCCCCAATAGAGGGGAGAAAAGCAAATTTGTTAATTCTATTGGGATAGAAGTTTTTGGTGTAGGCAGAATCAAAGGTCTCTCTCTTAGTTTCTTGAAGACACAGGATGTTGCAGTCACTCTCATCAATTTTCTGCCTTAAGGCCAACCATTTATCCTTAGAATTCATCCCTCTAATATTCTAGTTGAGAATGTTCCAATTTCTATTTGTGTTATTCATGGAAACATAAGGGATTATTATACCAATAATCAAGCTCCATCACTTGATCAGAAAATAGAAGTGAGAAAAAGTCGCACAGAACCCTGAGCCACACCACATCACATGACAACCATATCATCCAGCAACCATACATCACAGATGTTTCACTAAGATAGCAAATTACTGGATAGTCAAGGTCTACAAAATGACAGCCTCCAAAGTTTACACCATTCATTGAGACATCCAAAATAGAACATGAGAGGCAAAACAAACTACCCCTTAAACCACCACTCCAATTTAGGTCAACTATCATCATGGAGACTTGGAAGTATTATCCTCCCCCTTGACCAACTCCTCTTCTTGCCTTCTTCTTGGCTTCTTGGCCAGCTTGTCCTCCAGCTCCCTCTCAGCAACCTTACAGAAAGAGGCAGTGAGATTTTTTACAACTGATTTTTGAGTAATGGGAGGAACAACATTACAAGGAAGACAATTATTGTTTGAGTAGGAGTTTCTTTTATAACCAGCATTATTCTTCTTAATTCTCTCACTCCTCCTTACCTCAGTTTCAACCAGGGGAGTTTTGCCACTCCTCTTCCTTAAATTGTCAGGTCCAAAAGGCTACAGCAAAGCCTGGGCCTCCACATCTTGCATGTTGGAGGAAACTCCAATATTCTCCTTATCCTTGTCCTTGGAATGTTGTTCCTCAAGAGCAATGGCCTGACAAACAGGTGCATGAGAGGCAGGACACTTATCAGGAATGTGCAACATCATAGCTTGTTCCATATCCTCCACCTTAGTAAATAGTTCCCACATTCCAGATTTCAACATATTGACAGTCCAATCATATTTATCAAGAGTCATGAGAAGGTGGACAATAAAATTAAACCAACTTACAGGAATGTTGGCAAAAAAGAAGTTCTTATTTTCCAATGGTTGCTCTTGAAAATGCTTCTTCCACAGCAAGAGACCTTCTTCAGAGACAACATGACCATTATTAGCAGAATCAGCAACCTGAATACACTTTAAACCTAATAATGAGGGTGCCATATCGAAATGCTCATTAATTTGGTTAACTCAATTACCTTGAAGCCTAGTCTGAAGCTCCCCAATGTTAGCAACTAGCTCAAGGCTTCCTCTAGAAGTGTTGATGTGTTCAGAACTGCAATGATTGACATCCCCTGATGAAACACCAGCATCAGGAGCAGAAAGTAACCTAGACACTGGCACCTGACCAATACATCCCACAGATAAGGCAGGAACAGAAGTAGCCTCCAAAGCAGAGGAGTGATTACCAAATCTTGAGACCTAGCAACAATTTGAATGGAACTAACCCGGACTGACGCTGTTTTCAGCAGAATTGCCATGGTGTTATTTTTGTGCAGAAATAAAAGTTCTCGGAATGACCTGAAACTTCACAGAGAATATTTTTGGAATATATAAAAAATATTGGCGAAAGAATCAACTGAAGGGGACCCACCACCTGTCCAGAAGGGTGGAGGGTGTCCCCCTAGGGCGCGCCCCCTGTCTTGTGGGTCCCACGAAGCTCCACCGACCTCAACTCCAACTCCATATATTCATATTCGGGGAGAAAAAAATAAGAGAGAGGGATTCATCATGTTTTAAGATACGGAGCCGCCGTCAACCCCCGTTCTTCACCGGGAGGCCAGATCTAGAGTCCGTTTGGGGCTCTGGACAGGGGAAATCGTCACCATCATCATCACCAACCTTCCTCCATCACCAATTTCATGATGCTCACCGTCGTGCGTGAGTAATTCCATCGTAGGCTTGCTAGACGGTGATGGGTTGGATGAGATTTACCATGTAATTGAGTTAGTTTTGTTAGGGTTTGATCCCTAGTATCCACTATGTTCTAAGATTGATGTTGCTATGACTTTGCTATGCTTAATGCTTGTCACTAGGGCCCGAGTGCCATCATTTCAGATCTGCTATTATGTTTTCATGAATATATTTGTGTTCTTGATCCTATCTTGCAAGTTATAATCACCTACTACGTGTTATGATCCGGCAACCCCGGAGTGACAATAGTCGGGACACTTCCCGGTGATGACCGTAGTTTGAGGAGTTCATGTATTCACTAAGTGCTAATGCTTTGGTCCGGTTCTCTATTAAAAGGAGGCCTTAATATGCCTTAGTTTCCATTAGGACCCCGCTGCCACGGGAGGTAGGAGAAAAGATGTCATGCAAGTTCTTTTCCATAAGCACGCATGACTATATTCGGAATACATGCCTACATTATATTAATGAATTGGAACTAGTTCTGTGTCAGCCTAGGTGATAACTGTTGCATGATGAATGCCATCCGACATAATTATCCATCATTGATCCATTGCCTATGAGTCCGTTTCATATTGATCTTTGCTAAGTTACTTTTTCGTTGCCACTGTTACGATTGCTACAAAACTGCAACTGTTACTTTTGCCACCGTTACCGTTATTTCCTACAACTTTGCTACTAAATACTTTGCTACAGATATTTTGTATTTCAGGTGTGGTTGAATTGACAACTCGGCTGCTAATACTCGAGAATATTCTTTGGCTCCCCTTGTGTTGAATCAATAAAATTGGGTTGAATACTCTACCCTCGAAAACTGTTGCGATCCCCTATACTTGTGGGTTATCAAGACCCTTTCTGCCGCCGTTTCCTGGGAGCATAGCTCTATTCTCCGAGTTACTTGGGATTTATATCTGTTGATCACTATGAGGAATTTGAAAGATCAAATAACCAAGATTTTCCCCTCAACTACGAGGGGAGTTAAGGAACTGCCATCTAGCTCTGCACTTGATTCACCTTCTGTTTTGAGTAAGCTTACGACACCAACACATGCTATTGATTCTGATATGCTGCATGTTATTGATAATGCCACTTCTCCTATGCATGATGCTTATGATGATACTACTTCTTTCCTTGATAATACTGTGCCACTAGGTGAATTTCTTGATGAACAACTTGCTAGGGTTAGAGAGAATGAAATTAGTGAAACTAATGACATTATTGAAACTGGAGATTATGATTCTCCCTCTATATATGAATTGTCTGTTGTACCTGAAGGTTATATTATGGATGAAGTAACTGCTAGAGACTTTTTGCTTGCAATGATAGAGATGATCTTAAGAAACTGTTAGCTAAGCTGAAAGAAAAGACTTTGAATGCTATCCTAAGTTTGCTACTTCACCTATCTTTGTTAGTGATAAGGATTATGAATTATCTGTTGACCCTGAGTTAATTACTTTGGTTGAATCTGATCCTTTCTATGGTTATGAATCTGAAATTGTTGTGGCACATCTTACTAAATTGAATGATATAACCACCCTATTTGCTCATGAGGAAACAATTTGCTATTACTATATTCTTAAATTGTTTCCTTTCTCGTTAAAGGGTGATGCTAAGTTATGGTTTAATTCTGTTGCTCCTGGTTGTGTGCGTAGCCCCCAGGATATGATTTACTACTTCTCTGAAAAAAATTCCCTGCTCATAAGAAACAAGGTGCCTTAAAGGAAATATTGAACTTTGTGCAAATTGAAGAAGAGAGTCTCCCACAAGCTCGGGGGAGGCTTCTCCAATTACTTAATGCTTTGCCTGATCATCCTCTCAAGAAAAATGAAATACTTGATATATTTTATAATGGACTAACCGATGCTTCCGGAGACCACCTGGATAGTTGTGTTGGTTGTGTTTTCAGGGAAAGAAATATTGAGCAAGATGAATTTCTATTGAATAATATATTGAGTAATGATAATTATTGGACACTTCCTGAACCAACTCCTAAGCCAACTCTGAAGAAAAGAGGTATTCTATTTCTCAGTCCTGAAGATATGCAAGAGGCAAAGAAATCTATGCAAGAAAAAGGTATTAAAGCTGAAGATGTTAAAAATTTACTGCCTATTGAAGAAAATACATGGTCTTGATTGCCCGACATAGGTAGTAGAGGTAAACTCTTTTAATAGATTTGATGAAGGTTATATTCTTCATAATAAGTCTGCTAGTCAATGCTTGGATGAGTTTGATAATTTTATTGTTATACAAGAAAACTTCAATGCTTATGTTAGTAGAGAATTGAAACATAATGCTTACATGCTTCACCACTTGGGTGATTATATGAGTAGAACTGTTAATGATCTTAAGCTTATTAGTAAACATGCTTTCATGGTTACAACTCAAGTAGAACAAGTACTTAAAGCACGAGAGGATTTGCTCAATGAATTGAATAGTAAGAATAATGATAATGTTGTTAGGGTCATGACTAGAGGTGGTAAGATGACTCAGGAACCTTCGTATCCTAAGAGAGTTGAGCAAGATTCTCAGAGAATTAATACTGATGCACCTAGTCCTAGTAATAAAAAGAAAAATAAATCTGATAGGACTTTGCATGCTTCTAGTGAACCTATTATAGACACACCTGAGAATCCTAATGATATTTCTATTTCTGATGCTGAGACACAATCTGGTAATGAACATGAACCTAGTGCTAATATTGATGATGATGTTCATGTTGACGCTCAACCTAGTAATGATAATGATGTAGAGGTAGAACCTACAGTTGATCTTGATAACCCACAATCAAAGAATCAACATTATGATAAGAGAGACTTCGTTGCTAGGAAACATGGTAAAGAAAGAGAGCCATGGGTTCAGAAACCCATGCCCTTTCCTCCTAAGCCATCCAAGAAAAAGGATGATGAGGATTTTGAGCGCTTTCCTGAAATGATTAGACCTATCTTTTTGCATATTCGTTTGACTGATGTGCTTAAAATGCCTCCTTATGCTAAGTATATGAAAGATATTGTTACAAATAAAAGAAAGATACATCAAGCTGAAATTTCAACCATGCTTGCTAATTACACTTTTAAGGGTGGAATACCAAAGAAACTTGGAGACCCAGGAGTACCAACTATACCATGCTCCATTAAAAGAAACTATGTTAAAATTGCTATATTTGATCTTGGAGCCGGTGTTAGTGTTATGCCTTTCTCTTTATATCGTAGACTTGAAGTGAATAAGTTGACACCTACTGAAATCTCTTTGCAAATGGGTGATAAATCAATTGCTATACCCATCGGTATTTGTGACGATGTGCCTGTTGTGGTTGCAAATGTTACTATCTTAACGGACTTTGTTATTCTTGATATTCCCAAGGACGATAATATGTCGATCATCCTTGGTAGACCCTTTTTGAATACTGCAGGGGTAGTTATTGATTGCAAGAAAGGCAATGTCACTTTTCATGTTAATGGTAATGAGCATATAGTACATTTTCTGAAGAAACAACCTCAAGTTCATAGTATTAATTCAGTTGGAAAAATTTCAACTATTACTATTGGAGGTTTTGAATTCCCTTTTCCTACTGTCAAGAAGAAATACGACATTCTTCTTGTTGGGGACATGCATATCCCCATTAAGGTAACCTAGTGTTATTCGAAAGTTCTCTGGTTTCATGTCATTCGGAAAAAGTTTGTTAATAAGACTTGATCAACGTTGTTAATGGATTCCTTTTGATGGGCACGAGATGGATGAATTTAGAAAGCACGACCTTCTGTACCTACTTTTTACTTTATGTTAATTAGGTCAAATAAAGCAAAAATAGTATTTTCTATCTGTTTTTTGAATTATCCATGAAATAAAAAATGTCCCAAAAAGAAAAGTTCTCCAAATGCCCTGAAAATTTAGTATGATATTTTATAGAATATTTGAGAATTTCTAGCACTAAACATGCACCAGGGGGATGCACCAGTGGGCCACAAGGGTTGAGGGTGCGCCCAGGGATAAAGCAAAAATAGTATTTTCTGTCTATTTTCTGAATTATCCATGAAATAAAAAATGTCCCAAAAATAAAAGTTCTCTAAATGCCCTGAAAATTTAGTATGATTTTTTATAGAATATTTGAGAATTTCTAGCACTGAACATGCACTAGGGGGATGCACTAGTGGGCCACAAGGGTGGAGGGTGCGGCCCCTGCCTTGTGGGTCCCCTTCACTTATTCCAGCACCCATCCACTTCGTCTTCCTCCATAAAAAATCACCCCGTAGCTCAAACCCGTGTTCTTGCTCATATTGCTGCCATTTTCGATCTCCTTACTCAAAGCTCCATTCACAAAACTGCTTTGGGGGATTGTTCTTTGGTATGTGACTCCTCCAATGGTCCAATTAGTTTTTGTTCTAGTGCTTTATTTATTAAAATTTTTTGCTGCTGTGGTGACCTTATTCTTGAGCTTGCATGTCAAATTTATATGGTCCAAAGTAGTTTTGGATGCATGATATAGCCTCTAGACACTTGTAGGAGTAGTTGCTATCAATTTTGTTGAGTTTGGTTCACTTTTATTTTGAGTCACTAAAAATTTCAGAAATTTTTTAGAGGAAGAAAAATGTCTAGGAAAATGCACCATGGTGGTTCTTCGAGGAAGCAAGCACCGAGGCTCACGATACATGAGCCGGACCTTGAACCACCAAGGGAAGATTAAGTGCGGCCTTGTGAATGGCCGTCAGATGAATTAATGGTTCATGCAAGTTTCAAGGATGAGTTTGATGCATACGTACAAAATGCCGGCCTTTAGGACTTCGTGTCAGACAAGTGTCGACAATACTATTACCTCACCGATTCCTTTGTGCGGAGGTTTCAATTTTCATCTAAGTGCAATACTCATGCTATTTTATTTGATCTTTATGATGAATCGTAAACCATGGACCTTGAGTATTTTAATACTGCTTGCAAAATCTCACAGAGGGACCTTCTTAGTGAGCCTCACAAAACCGAATACAATGATTTCCTTGCTATCATCACTATGGGAGAAACTAGAAATATCACACAAGCTACCATAGGGAGCATTCACTTTCCTTCCATACATTATTTTTCTCTCTTCATAGGTAGATGCATCAATGGTAAGCATGAGCATTGCCACCTTTGTGTTCCAGATCTTAGTGTCCTCAAGTGTGCGGTGTTGGGTGATAAGCAACTTGGGGGCCATTATTGCGAGGAGGTTACATCTTAATGCTAAAAATGGAGATTTATTTGGTTGGATTTATGCAACTCGTTTAGCTAATTATCTTGGTATACCCATTAGAGGGAATGACATTGGGTTGCCTCCTGCTTTTCTAGATTATAATGCTATGGTACGCTATTAGTTTCTTGAGAGGAACGAATAGTCCCTGCATCCCCGACTAATCTTTGACAGACGGCATGATGTCCATGTTACCCTTCCTGCTCCTTCCTTCTTTAACTTTCAGGCAAAAGGGATATATTTTATAACTAGAGAGGAGGCTGTTGGATTTCGGGTTCCGGCAAAACCCTTGATGTTCGAACACTGGAGTGCGCACAAAGATCTCCCCCCTCTCTAGCTCACACACTCTACGATCTCACGGCCTAGCTCGACGGACCCAAAGAACATGAGACACAAGATTTATACTGGTTCGGGCCACCGTTGTGGTGTAATACCCTACTACAGTGTGGTGTGGTGGATTGCCTCTTGGGCTAAGGATGAACAGTACAAGGGAAGAACAGCCTCACGAGGAGAGGTGTTCTTGGAGTGCTTGTGTGATTCAAGATCAGAATCAGATCTCCCCGATCAGATGCCTCCCTATGGTGGTGGCTAGTCATATTTATAGAGGCCCTGGTCCTCTTCCCAAATATTGAGCGGGAAGGGATCCCACAATGGCAAAATTAGAAGGGAGACAACTTGGGTGGTCTCCGCCCGCCAAAGGCTCTGGTGGTGACGCCGTCTTGGGCTCCACGATGACCTCTGTCTTGCCGTCCTGCTGGTCTTGGTCTTGTTGCACCGACATGGAACCCTTTGCCTGATGCTCGGGACTCCTCGCCTGCGCTTGCCCCTTTAGCACCAAAGAGGAAACAAGGACGCTGCGCGCACTGGCGCCCGCCTGGTTTCAATCGTCATGGCTTACGTCACAGGAACCTCACGAGGTGTCCCTTGCCTTGATCTCTCCGCCCCTCGCTGGCCAGCCTGGTGAGGCCACCCCTGAGAAGGTCTTGCGTCGTCCGCCTTGCAAGGGTCTTGAGTGTTTGCTGGTGAAGATGGGCTGTATGGGGCTGCTGGTGGAGCCACGTTGCGAGCCGCAGGCAGGCAAGTCTGGGGACCCCCGTTCCCAGAACACCGACAATAGCCCCCTGGCCCAAGGCGCGCTCGGGCTTGGCTTCGAGGCGGCAAGCGCGGAGCGCCGCGGGCCCCATCAGCCTGCGGCCGCGGTTGGCGAATGGCGACTGATTGGACGTGGGCGTCTCCGCTTCATCCTCGACAACTTCCCGACTAACAAAAGGCCGGTGCGGGGAACGCTCGCCTTCATTGCCTTCCTTCGCCTTGCTCCAAATCGCTTCTCCTGCTCCTCACTTCCGAAATCTCCAGATCTACTCCGATCTCCTTCCGAGCTTCTGACCAATGGCGCCCCGAAAGCCCAAGGTTGATTCGCGCCCGCCTGGTACGAGCCGGCTCTGGAGGCGCCTAATGTCTCGGCGAAGAACCTCGCCGCCATGCGCCCGCTGACGGCAGGGGAGAACAACGAGAAGGGGGCGACCGAGCTCCGAGCTGGCTCCGCCATGCCCGAAGCTCCGAATAGCGCTTTCTACCCCTTCTTCATGAGCAGCGTCGTCGCCAGCCTTGTTCCCCCTTCTCCGACTTCTTCTACGTGGTCCTTCGACACTACGGTTTACAGGCTCTTCATCTCCATCCCAACTCCGTTCTTCTCTTGTCCATCTTTGCCTTTTACTGTGAGGCGTACGTCGGGGTGATGCCATCCGTGGCACTGCTACGCCACTTCTTCTACCTCCGGATCAACGTCGGCCAAACCCCGGGGTGCACCAACTTCATCGTAGCCGGCAAGGCTAACACGATTTCGAAGACCGAGAAGAAGGCCGATGGCTTCAGGTGCAAGTGGGTTATGATGGATGCCAAGTGTGTCCATCCACGGCTGAAGCTGCCGACGGGGATGCCCCGGCCTGATGAGGGGTGGTCCCGCGTGAAGCTTACTGACGACCAGGCGAAGTTGGTGCTGGCGAAGATGAACGCCGACCTGAGGCCGGGCAACGCAAAGGCGACGAAACTGACGGGGGCTATTGAGGGAGTCCTTGACTAAGGGGTCCTCGGGCGTCCGGCCCATTATCCTTTGGGCCGGACTGATGGGCTTTGAAGACATGAAGGGCGAAGACTGCACCGTGTCTGGATTGGACTCTACTTGGCGTCGAAGGCAAGCTTGGCGATCGAAGATTCCTTCTTATGTAACCGGCTCCATGTAAACCCTAGATCCCCTTGGTGCCTATATAAACCAAAGGGGGTAGTCCGGAAAGGACACCACATATACTCATTACCATAGGCTAGACTTCTACGGTTTAGTCATTACGATCTCGTGGTAGATCAACTCTTGTACTACTCATATTCATCAAGATCAATCAAGCAGGAAGTAGGGTATTACCTCCATAGAGAGGGCCCGAACCTGGGTAAACATTGTGTCCCCTGTCTCCTGTTACCATCGACCCTAGACGCACAGTTCGGGACCCTCTACCCGAGATCCGCCGGTTTTGACACCGACATTGGTGCTTTCATTGAGAGTTCCACTGTGCCGTCGACAAAAGGTTCGATGCCCCCCTCAATCATCAATAATGACGCTATCCAGGGAGGAATCTTCCTCCCTGGACAGACCTTCGTATTCGGCAGCTTCGTACTACAGGCCAACTCGCTTGGCCATCTGGAATAGATCAACAGCCATGCCCCTGGCCATCAAGTCAGATTCAATAGCTTGAACTATGCCACGGACATCCGTGGAGACCTAACCTCCGAGGAATTTGAGCCTGCGGCGATCTCTCCTCCTTATCCCGATGAACGTGACTTAAATCTATCATCGAATCACGCCCAGGAGATGGTTCCTGCGGCTGCAGCGACCTTAGAGCTGAAGCAGATCGAGCCATCCGAGGCC
This sequence comes from Triticum urartu, assembly GCF_003073215.2. Taxonomy (NCBI): domain Eukaryota; kingdom Viridiplantae; phylum Streptophyta; class Magnoliopsida; order Poales; family Poaceae; genus Triticum; species Triticum urartu. The sequence goes on from NC_053022.1 coordinate 333,805,500, forward strand.
TCAGAGTCCGCGGCGCTGGTGCCGCACATGGACTCGACGCCCCGCAATATTCGCTTTAACGAAACTGCGGACTCGTCTCCGGCTATAAGTTCCGGACTGTGTATGCCCGCGGACACTGAGCTAGATCAGTTATCGATCTTCAAGTTCAGCGCCGCTGACGTTCTCCAGCACTCGCCTTTGGGTGACGTGCTAAAATCTTTAAAGAATCTGTCGTTGGAAAAGGACTCCCAGCCGAACTATGTCCGGTTCGAGCTAGAAACGGATGATGAGGAATTTTGCTTCCCACCCGCCACCCACTTCATAGCCACCGTCGATGACTTAACCGACGTGCTTGACTATGGCTTCGAAGACATCGACGGCATGGACAACGATGCCGACAAGGAGCAAGGCCAAGACCCGCCATTCACTGGACGTTGGACGGCTACCTCCTCATACGACGTGTACATGGTTGATACACCTAAAGGATCTGGCGACGACAAAGTAGAGCCGTATGCGAACAAAACCTCCGAGACACAGTCCAAGCGCTGACAGCCCAAACGCCGCCCTAAGCCCCGTCGCTCAAAGGACGGCATCACTGGAACCGGAGAAAATAGTACTCTGGGTGACACCGAAAACAGCAAGGACCTTGTCGGGGCTACATCCGAACAGGAACATGACAGCAGGCAAGACAACACTAACGAACAGGCCGTAGAAGATGACCCGGAGGATGATAGTTACCGTCCACCCTCCGAGGAGGAGACAAGCCTTGGCAACGAAGACTTCATCGTGCATGAGGATCCTCTCGAGCAGGAGCGCTTCAAGCTTCAGCTCATAGCCACTGCAAGGAGCCTGAAAAAGAAACAATAACAGCTTCAAGCTGAACAAGACCTGCTCATCGACAGATGGACTGACGTCCTGACAGCCGAGGAATACGGCCTCAACCGCCCAGCCAAGAGCTACCCAAAACGTAGACTGCTACCTCAATTCGACGAGGAGGCACCGGAGCATATATCTCCCTCGCGTAATGGGGATCGGCCACCACGTGGTCGGGACAGGGCAGTGGAACGGCCAACCCGCAGTCGAGATAAAGCGGCAACTCAGGCCGAACAGCAGACCGCCCCACCACCCCATCAAAATAGGGACGGAAGAGTCCGGGGCCATACGTATGACCTCCGACAGACCCTGGATAGTAGAGCAGGGCACACAAGATCGATCTACGGATCATGAGGACGTGCCTCGAGGCGCGACGAAGGCTACGTATTCGGACGTGACAAACCTAACCACGTTCGAGCCGAATGCCACAGACGGACTCCTTTAGAGCTCCGCCACGATGTGGCCCGATATAGAGGCGCCGCACACCCACTCTCCTTCACAGATGAAGTACTGGATCATGAATTCCCCGAGGGGTTCAAGCCCGTCAATATCGAATCATACAACGGCACAACCGATCCTGCAGTATGGATCGAGGATTTCATTCTCTACATCCACATGGCCCGAGGAGACGACCTCCACGCCATCAAATACCTCCCATTAAAACTCAAAGGACCAGCTCGACACTGGTTAAATAGCCTTCCTGAGAACTCAATCAGCAGTTGGGAGAACTTGGAAGAGGTTTTCCTTGACAACTTCCAAGGAACTTATGTATGGCCACCAGATATCGATGACCTAAGACACATAGTTCAACAACACGGAGAATCGGCCAGAAAATTCTGGACTAGGTTCCTAACCAAAAAGAACCAGATCGTCGACTGCCCGGATGCCGAGGCCCTAGCAGCCTTCAAACACAGCATCCGGGACGAATGGCTAGCATGCCATCTCGGACAAGAAAAGCCGAAGTCAATGGCAGCCCTTACGGCACTCATGACCCGCTTTTGTGCAGGCGAGGATAGCTGGCTGGCTCGTAGAAAAAACACAGCCAGCGAGGCAGGCCCTATAGAGGCCAAGAACAACACCGTCAAGCTCCGATGTAATAGACACAAACGCAGAAGCAATGGCAACAACACCGAAGACACCGCAGTCAACGCTAGATTAAGTGGCTCCAAGTCCGGCCAACGGAAGAAACCCTACAAAAAAACAACGAAGGACCTTCCAGCCTGGACCGCATACTCGACCGCCCGTGCCAAATTCACGGCACCCCAGATAAACAAGCCAATCATACCAACAGGGATTGTTGGGTCTTGAAGCTGGCTGGCAAGCTAAATGCCGAAAACAAAGAAAAGGGATCACAAAGCGAGGACGAGGATGAAGAGCCCCGGCAGCCGAACACCGGGGGATAGAAGAAATCCCCCCCAGTCAAAACGGTGAACATGATAGACGCCACGCACATCCCCAGAAAGGAGCGCAAACGAGCACTCAGGGACGTCTACATGGTAGAGCCAGTCGCCCCAAAGTTCAATCCGTGGTCATCATTTCGGATCACCTTCGATCGACGAGATCATCCGATTAGTATCCGCCACGGCGGTTTGGCCGCACTAGTCCTGGACCTAATCATCGATGGATTCCACCTAACACGAGTCCTAATGGATGGCGGAAGCAGCCTCAACCTGCTGTATCAGGATACAGTATGGAAGATGGGCATTAATCCCTCGCGAATCAAACCAACAAAGACTACCTTTAAAGGAGTCATACCACGTGTAGAGGCCCGCTGTACGGGCTCAATCATGCTGGAGGTGGTCTTCGGTTCTCCGCACAACTTCCAAAGCAAAGAGTTAATCTTCGATATCGTCCCCTTCCGCAGCGGCTACCACACACTGCTCGGACAAACCGCGTTTGCTAGATTTAACGCAGTGCCACACTAAGCTTATCTCAAGCTCAAGATGCCCGGTCCACGCGTGGTCATAACAGTCAATGGCAATACGGAACGCTCCCTCCGAACAGAGGAGTAGATCGTCGCCCTAGCAGATGAAGCACAGAGCAGCCTGCTCAAGCAGCATTACAACCCAGCTGCCGAGCCCCTGGACACTATCAAGTGGGTCCGGACTACACTGCAACAGGATAGCGCGGCTCGTCAAGAGCTCGACTAGCAATTCGGCCTCCGTCCCAGCCCCAATACGATAGTGGAATTCGTACCACGCGTACACAATTACGCACTCAAAATTCCATGGACATCGACGGAGGCACGAGATAACCCGGGGTCTACAATCCGGCCAGACCGATCCCAAACACACATACTTTTACTTCTTTTTCTTGTTTCAGGCACCCTTTTCTGCGAGCCTGATGTGAAGTCCTTTAGAAGGACTAAAATACAACAGAGGCAAGCAACACAGGTGTGCAGGGTAACCTTTATACGTTCTTCTTGACGGTATTCATACTTATTTCTTAGGACCCGCACGTTGCGCCCTATTGATGCTGGCATGTTAAATGGCCGGATACTTCTCGCACCATCTGTACAAGATACGCCTTGACGTATCCATCCAGTTATAATAAAATGGTTCGTGGCCCAGTTCCTGTGGTTTTTGCTGCTTACTTCGTTCTTATTTTCGATTCGCTTATTTGCTGCATCGACACTCTTTTATGTTTAATATTCGCCAGGGGCTACCTGTCGCCCCATAATATGGCAGCACAGTCCGAACACTTTTTATATATGTTCGGCACCCCGAATTTAGCATTATATGCATTGGCTCCGAATCATGTCTTTGGTCAATAGTTGGGTTGCCCGGCTCCTGTGCTTGCTACCCTACGTTCCGCTCCATCGGCTAGGGTAGTAAAGGGAGAACTACTACGATTGTGCCCTGGCTTTGACCAGACGAGCACCTCAGTAGAGAAAGCCGAAAACTTACTGTAATGATGTGGCGAGAGCCGGTCAGCTACTCGAGGGTTACAAATCGTTGGAGATTTTTTCCGCGTTACGCGAGAGATCGGAACTTCCCGATCATATGCTGACAGTACCCTGGATTAAACCAGGGGCTGCTCCCATGCTTTATTATAAAACTCCTATGGCTAAGTGATGTCGTTAAAGCCATAAAGTCTGATTGCCTTGTTCGTTGCGCTAAACAACTCCTTCAAGGAACATGTAATTGGATCAAGATTGTTTAGATTCCATCCCAAACACCTCCGTACTATGTACGTGAGGGCAGAAGCCGACGACTGGCCAACCTTCGGATTACACACAACGCGGCCGCACATGAGGAAACAATTCAAAGCATAATAAAATTACTTTACAAAAACTGGCTTTGTTCCCATAATACTCCCTCCGTTCCTAAATACTTGTCTTTCTAGGCATTTCAACAAGTGACTACATACGGAGCAAAATGAGTGAATCTACACTCTAAAATATGTCTACATACATCCGTATGTAGTAGTCATTTGAAATTTCTAGAAAGACAAGTATTTAGGAACGGAGGGAGTACAAGACAAAGGCAACATGAATACATTTATTCAAATACAATGTCCTGTGAACATTGCGCCGCTACAAGTTGAGACCCTTCTACACCATCCTCGAAATATCACTCGGGTGTGCGGTGCTCCTTGCCCTCCGGCGGCCCGCTGGCGACTTCAACAGCGTTCATCTTTGCCCACCACATCTTGCAGCGAGCGAAGGCCATACGGGCACCTTCAATACAGAAGGAGCGCTCGATAATGTCCAGCCGAGGACAGGCATCCACCATCCGCCTCACGAGTCCGAAGTAGCTACTAGGCATAGCTTCGGCTGGCCACAGCCGGATTATCACATCCTTAATGGCTAGTTCGGCCACCCTATGCAGCTCCACCAGCTGTTTCAGCTGATCGGTGAAGGACACAGGATGCTCTGGTGCCGCATACTGCGACCAGAAGAGCCTCTCCAAAGAACCTCCTCCTTCGGCTCGATTTAACTTCACGGTGTCTGATACACTGCGTGGAAAATCCGCAAAAGCCCCTGGGGATCTCCGAACCCGGGTTAGTAAAAGGCACGGCTTCTCCGCATACTTGCTTTTCATCTTAAATGCCTTACCCGCTGTGATCTTCTTGGCCTCCCGGGTCTCTTGGAGGGCGGCCTGGGCCTCATTCCGTGCGGTCTCTGCGCTCTGACGAGCCTTGGTGAGTTTGGTCCCTCGCACCGATGCATCATGCTCCAAGGCCTCGCATTTTTTCACCGCATCTTGGAGCTCCTGGTGGACTTCTTTGACCCGGGCATTTAGCTTCTTACGGGCGGCTTGCTGCTGGACAGCCTGCGCCTCGGCCTCGCCCAAGGCCTTCCTAAGGGCCTCGACTTCGGTCGCGGCTCTTGCACATATCAAAATACCACTGTCAATATACATCGTTTATCCCTTCCCGAACATATAGCAAGTCGTTCCTCACCTTGCTTCTCTTGGAGCTAAACCTTAACCTCGCCGAGCTCGTTCTCGGTCCGCTCCAGCCTCCGCTTCAGCTCAGAGACCTTGGCAGCATGCGAGGTCGCGGCCAACAGGGAAGCCTGCTTATCAATACATATTCAGTCAGCCTCTTATAATTAAGGATTGATCCCCTGCCCGGTCCTCCTCGCCGAACACCAGACAGCGTCTCAGGGGCTATAGACTATACGGTTTTTTTTTCTCTTTTCTTACTCGAAACCTGTTAACAAGCTGCTGCAGGCTTCATTTAGTCCGCTCTTGGCGGACTAAACCTTCTCGACCACCGCACCCATAAGGATACGGTGCTTGTCCACAATGGAGGCGCTTTGTAGCGCCCCCATCAGGTCATCTGGCGCTCCTGGATGGACAGGAGCCACCGGTGGAAGCGAAGCACCCCCCTCCTTTAAAGGGGACTGCTTGCCTGATTCTGGAGCCATATGGGTCTCCGGAATCGTATTCGGCTGAGGGCCTAACTGGATACGGCCCTCTTCGCCAGTCTCCATGGGGATTGACTCCCCCATGTGTCCGACAGTGGAGGTCCTGCCTTGTGGCGCCTCCCGGACAACGTCGTGGGGTCCTCCCTTCAGAGCGGTCCTCCGGGATAACACTTCGGTGTCATCCCTGGCCCCGGGGGAGTAAGCAGGCGGTGGTGACATGCTCACCATCTCCGACGGAGCCAACGAACCTCTAGATGAGGATTGCTGGATAAGGTCATGGGCCGGACTGCAATAGTGTGGATTAACCATGTTAAAATAATAAAAAGAAAGGGTTGGATATGCGCATAAATAAGCCATGTCACTTACGATGCGGCCTGGGGCCTAGTATGGGGGTGACGTTCTGGACTACTATCAGCATCCCACGTGGTGTTGACCGCTGGGGCGCCCTTCCCCTTTTTGGGCGCTTGCACCTCCAGATGTGTTGAGGCCACCCTTTTCTTCTTCTTCTCCTCAGGAGGAGGGTTGTTTTCCTCCTCCTCCTCCTCCTCCTCATCTTCCTCCTCGTTGTCCTCAGGGACAGAGGAATGGGCCTCGTCGTCTTCGGACGCCGCGTCCAAAGTGCCCTTGCGACGGGGGCCGCTCTTGGCCCCCTTGGCTTTCTTCTTAGCCTTCTTCTCCGATGTCGTATATGGCGCCGGCACCAGCATCTTCGCCAGGCGCGAGATGACTGGTTCTTCGGGCAATGGAGTCGGACACCGGATCCGCTTCGCCCTCTCCACCCAGTCCTGAGGAAGCAATACTAAAGTCTTAGACATCATCCTCGAAACATTTAAGTTGGGAATACATCAAAAGTAACATACCTCACTGGCGGGGCGGTTACAATTGTGACCACGGTCTGAGTTCATGGCCGGTGTCCTCTCGTTGCCCTTAAAGAGCAACTTCTAGGCCCCTTCGTGAGAAGTATCAAAGAGCCTTTTCAGGGTCTGGTGCTTACTCAAATTGAATTCCCACTTGCACGGAAGAATCCGGCAGATTAGCATCTCCTGGATAACGTCGACGAGTTTGATGTCCTTGGTCACCATGATTTCAACGCGCGTCTGCAGTGCTATCAGCTCATCAGGTGCACACCAGTCCAGACTCTTCTCGACCCAGGAGGTGAGTCGCATGGGAGCGCTGGGGCAGAATTCAGCAGCAACGGCCCAGGTGGTGCCACGAGGTTCTGTAATATTGAACCACTGCTTCTGCCATTCCTTTACTGTCTCAATAAATGTGCCTTTGGGCCATGAGACGTTGGATAGCTTGCTCGCCATGGCCCTTCTGCACTCCGCGTGCTGTCCCTCCACCACCTTCGGCTTCATGTTGAAGACTTTGAGCCACAACCCAAAGTGGGTATGGACGCGGAGGAAGGCCTTGCACACGATGATGAACGCCGAAATGTTGAGGAAGGAATTCGGGGACAGATCATGGAAATCTATCCCGTAGTAGTACATCAGCCCACGGACGAAAGGGTGGAGTGGAAACCCTAGCCCGTGGAAGAAATGGGGGATGAATACCACCCTCTTTGTGGGCTCTGGCGTCGGGACAACTTGTCCCACGGCTGGCAGATGATGGGCGATCTCCTTCGCCAAATATCTGGCCGCCCGGAGCCTAGTAATGTCCTCCTCCTTGACGGAGGAGACCATCCACTTGCCCTGACCACCAGATCTGCACATGGTTGCTTGAGTGGAAAGTAGATGAGAGCTTGGGCGTTGGATCTCGAGATCGGAAAGGCGAAGACAGAGAGAGAGCGTGAGGAGAGGAAGAGGGAATCCTTATCCCCTTATAAAGCCAGAAAATATTAAACGCCTCCTCACTCGCCTTAGGATTCGCCTGATCCCTAGGGTTGTATAAATGGCACGGTTGGGTTACCCATGCCCGCATTGATGAGAATCCCGCAATAAGGGGACCCGATCTCTATTTTGAAAAGATGTGCCAGTAGCAACCATGCCTCGTAGCGTGGATTGGCTGAAGAAAAACGGTTCGAAATTATAACCGGGCAAACGCGATGTCGTGTTGAAAAAAAGGCTGTCAACAGATTTGATTTGTGCAAATATTATATTATTCTCTCTGCGGTTGTGTATGGTGTACGTAACAGGTCAGGATACTATCATTACATCTAAAGACTATCTTGGAGTTCAGAGAAAAGGGGAATCCGCCTTGCAATTCCGAAGACAATCTTGTGACACTCCAAAATTTTTAATTGGATTTCATCAAAAACTTTGTTGAAATTTTTTTAAGAGGGCATTTAAAACTTCTTTTCCAGAAATCCTTCCTCTTAAAAACTTCCTTTTCTTTGGCAAGAATTTTATTTTTGCTTCAAACTATGGTATTTGATCTTTTGAAACTTCTTCTCTGTTGGTTCCCTCTCAAATTATTTTGGGAGTTTAATCCTTTTCTTTTAAAAAGAAACTCTATGAAAATTTGGGATTTTCATATCTTGGAAACCACCCATGACTTTGTATTTTTGCCCATATGGTAAAACCCCTCCAAAACCTCCCCTCCTCCTTGTAATCAACCTAAGTTCTCTGTCCCAACTCATCCAAGCAAGTTTTGGATTTTATTCTAATTTTTTCCCCTCAAATCATTTATGCAAATTATTTGGAGCCTGAGAGATTTTCAAAGCAAGTACCCTATTGCATTTGAGTTTTGACCTAAAACCAACTCCTCTGGATTGACCTTAGCATCCACAACCCAGAACCATCTTGATCCACTCCTCCCCTTTTCAAAATTTTCAAAATTCAGTCTCTGCAAGTTTGGACCAGATTTGCCAAATTTGGTGAAATTCATATCTACACTTCTCCAAAAATTTCACCAAAAATCAGGCAGCCTACTGGAGCAATGAGAAGCCACTCCACCAAAAATCAGCTCAAGGAAAAATCCCTACATTCCTAGATCATTCTGTCGAACACTTGGCGTGCACTGTTGCTGTTCATATTCAGAAAAATTCAGTTTTCAGTGTCGTTTTCGTCCGTCAGTTTCAATCACGCATAGACAGTGCGCTTGGCGCGTTGCACGCGGCTTCTTCTCCCTGGCCAGCACCCCCGCACGCGCGCTTGGCGTCTTCCCAGCGTCGGTGGCGCCCTTGGCCGCCCGCGCCGGCGTGTCTTGCGGCGGCCGAACCCCCGTAGCAGCCGACAGGGGACGGAACGGCGGCTCAACGCCGTTCGGCGCCGCCCAACGCCCATCTACTCTCCGCGTGGCCTCATGCATGCCAGCGCACGCCCGTGGCACCGTCGCCGTGGCCTGGCAAGCACGGAACGTGCTCCCTGCCGCCGACGGGCCCGCGCTGCCCCGTTCTGTCGAGCTCGCCCATAGCACCAAATCCCAGCCTGATTAGCACCTAAATGGAACCGGTGGACCTCAACGACGACACCCAACTCCCTAATCACCCCCGACCAAGCCCTGCGCCGCCGTAACCTTCACCGGAGATCCCCGTTCACGGCCACCGCCTCGGACCGCCTATAAAAAGGGCCCCCGAGCTCACCCTCGAGCACGCACCACCTCTACACCTCACCAAAGCCCCGCCAGGCCACTAGGCGGACCTCGAGGAGGTCTCCTCCCCCAACTCCGGCCGCCCCGATCCGCCTCGGCCTCCACCTCGATTTGCTCCGGTGCGGCCATCCCCGGCGCCCAAATACTGTCCATAGCCTCCTCTAGCACCCAGTAAGCTAACGCCAGCATCAATTTGTCCTTCGCACCTCTCTCCGACGAGTCCCTCGACCACCCGAGCCGCCGTCCGCCGGAGCAAGGCTCGCCGCCGACGTGGTACTCGCCGCCGACCACCACCACCACCAACCGACGCGGAAAGGTGCCCTGAACACGGAGGTACCCTCCGATCCCCCTGCCTCGCCGTGGATCGCCGCCGGCGACCACCGCGGCTCTCGGGCACCGGCGAAATCTGCCGCCCCGTTCGTATATTCAAACCTGACAAGTGGGACCCACCGTCAGCCTCTCTGTCATTTCTATGTGAATCGTTTTCTGGAAGCGCCTTCGGGCAAAATACGCTTTCCCCTCTGGGCTGGCGTATTCAAGACTGGAACGTTTTCTGTTTTTATGAGCTAGCCCCTGGAAACTTTCTGTTTCATTATAGATGAGTCCCTGGACAAAAACCTTTATAACTTTTAAACAGAATAGTATTTTTGATTGATTCTTTTTCTGTCCTCTTTAAAATTTTGCCTAGTTTTTTATCAGATTTATTTGAAAATTATTTGGAATACTTTTTGTGCACCTCGTGGTATTTACGATAGTGCATATATTGTCTTTATACCGTAGATACCGAAGGAGGTGACGGAACCGCAAACTTCACCGAGCTAGGCTCCGACTACTCCGAACCAGGCAAGCATGTTTGAACTTTCGATATGATGAGTGTCTTGGCATGTTTTGCATTTAGTTAGTCTCATGGCATGTTGATGAGCATACCGATGAACGTTATTTCCATGCAGTGATGAGGCAAGTGAGTTCGATGATCCATACGTGGATGGATGTGAGTATGAATGGCCATGTGTTGGCATGAGGATGGGTAAGATGGTAGTGTTGTAGCATGCCAGTCTTATGCCAGGCTATATGACTACAGTGTCAAACCGTATCAGTCCAGTTCCTCCCATTTCCTTCCCTGTACTACCACATGTTTCCGCAAGGAATACAGCTTAGTATGTTGCAAACCGCTTTCCTGGTACACACCAAAAGGAGAGGCCGGGATGATGGTTCCATGGCCCTGGATTAAAGCCAGTCATCCGGTCAGGGGGCATGGGTGTTTCCGGTTGGGACCGAGAGGGGGGCACCCCTTAGAGCACGCGTATATAAATTTGATCCCATGCTATTCGAGATTGTGATCTCCCCGTCTCAAAAGTTTTTCTTGGACGATGTCTAGGGTGATTCCTAGCATCGAGAGGTAGGATGGGTGTGTACTGGTTAGCTGTGTTTTCTTCCGAAATACCGTAAACGGAACTAGTCCTTCGTGACTACGGAAATCCGTTGGCTGTGGGAAATTTTTTGTACAAACTCTGCAGAGTCATATATTCCTTGAATCATCTATTCTATGTCCAAGTTCAGTATCATCTTATCCTGACAAGTGCCAGTTTTGATGACAGAGACTCCGGTGAATCGCATGAGTGCTAAGTCCGGTTAAATGATTATTCCTGTGGATGGACTAACCCGTTTATTTTCATGAATTGGATGTTGATTATGAGTATTATTTACTTGTGAATAAAAGCCCTTTTTGTGATGTCGCTCAGACGTCCGACTGTGGCATTTCTTTTAAAGCCCTTTCTGTGATGTCGCTCAGACGTCCGACTGTGGCATTTCTTTTAAAGCCCTTTCTGTGATGTCGCCCCGACGTCCGACTGTGGCATTTCTTTTAAAGCCCTTTCTGTGATGTCGCTCAGACGTCCGACTGTGGCATTTATTTTAAAGCCCTTTATGTGGTGTCGCTAAGACGCCCGACTGTGGCATCATTTCCTTATATTTTATTTGTTCACCTTTCGAGGCGTCGCTTCAGACACCCGATCGGTTTTCATTTATGTTTTGTTGGGATTTCAGGCGGACTACCGCCGTTTCCCTTTTACTTACTTTGTTATGCTAATTTTTGAACGTACATTGGTGAATTAATCATGACGCATTCATGCATGCATTTGTTATATCTTACGTCCGAACTGTCTTGCGAGTACTTTCAAAGTACTCACTGGCTTGTTGATTTGGCCAGATGCTGACGAAGGCGATCTCATGGATGAAGAGTTCGATAGCGAGTCCGACGCCTAGAGGAATCCCAGTCAGTCTCGTGCGACCCTGGATATGGTCACTGTATTATATCCGCTTCCGCTACCAAATAAATTCATCGAGCCTCACCTCGACGCTCGATGAGATGCCAGTTTTAGAGTCATGTATCTCACTCCCCGCTGTGTTTTTCCACCACCGCCCTATCCTCGAGTCAGTAGTATGCCTCCACACCACTGTGTCATGTCCGCCATTTTGTATAATTATTGGCGTGCTTGTAATAATTTGGTTGAGCAACCGTAGCTCGACCCTGTAATATATTTTATGCTACTGGCTTATTGTATCAAGAATTTGTCTACCGGTAAGGAGAATTTTTCCCATACTGGACTCAAAAGATGGGTTTCTCAATAAATATTTTTATTGGAAAACCGGTCGTGACAGGCTTGGTATCAAAGCCAGGCTGACTATAGGAAGCCACTAGGAGCGATCGCTAATTGGTTATTAGCATGTTTGAGCTTTTTCTTATTTTCTTGATTGTAGTCATTTTCTGTCAGTCAGCATAAATTTATGATCTGACCATGCAGAATTTTTGCCTACTTTTGTAGATGGCCGACAACAGCTGCGAGTCTCAGACCTTCACCAACGTGCCCGATGGGTTCGTCAAGCTTCTTTCCTTCATCGTTCAGGTCGCGATGGGGCCATCTGTGCGCCCAGTCTTCACACTCCGCCAGCACCGAGTCAACGACAGTCTGACCATGCACCAGGCCGCGGTGCAGTTCAAGGGAGGGCGTGGTGAGTTACGCCGCTTCCGGTTCTTGGGAAGAGCCATGCCTATGGAGAGGCATGCCATGCAGATGGCAGCCCGCGAGGCAATAGCTCGTCTCAGGGATGTCCTCCCCGTGATGAAGACTCGTCGTTACCGTTATCTTCCATGCCATGTGCCTTACACCTGTCACTATGCATTCTCCTGCCCCAGAGGAGAACGAGACGAGGCTTTTGAGATGCTTATTGAGTATCTCCGGGCCCTGGAGGCAGCCTTCGACAACCTGGTGGACGACTTCGTGGCTGCCCGCATGGACTCAGTTCATGGCTGTGCTGTCAACAGGAGGGAGCTCCTACCCACCGCACCGCCACTGACTTGGGTCTCGTCCTTAGCATCTTATGCACCTACTCGTCGCCTGCCTACCACCGAAGAGTTCAACCAAGCTATTGCACCCACTCCAGCGCACACTGCACCACCCTGCGCGCCCACTCCTATTCGTGTTGTTCCGCCCTTGGCACCCACTCCATCTACTCAGCGCAACACTACACGTATGGAGCCTATTAGCGAGGAGGAAGTCGAGTCTCCAGCCTCGCTACGCCTCACCCTCGGCAGGGCAAAGGAGGTCGTCAACATCTCCGCCTGAGTACGCTTAGCCGCCATGCAATGTACCGCTTTGTATGATATGTTTATATGTACATAGGTTGTGAGAAGTAGCCTGTTTGCGCATCATGTAGGATCTGGAGGAGTGCACTAGCCTAAATAACATGTCAGGATTATGTACGCATATCCTAAGTGACGTATTGTATAATTACCGCTTGCGTGTAAGATATGTAATGAGCAGTCCTTCTCCGTGCGCAAATCGATTTGTTTTTCTTGAGCAAGCTTGGTTATTTAATTTTTATTTGCCAGCCTTATGCATTTATGGAATCGTTTTTGCGACTCTTTTCGCTTTTCTTATGGATTTTACAAAATATATCCCCAGAGTGAAAAATGTCTCGTCCTTGGACTCGCTCCATGCCAACTCCACCAGAGGAAAATTATGATACACAACCCAGCAACCATTTCACACAAGGACAGTCAAGCCAACAGGGCAATGAATCGGCACTTTCACAAATGTGCCGCCTTTATGAGCAGAGTCAGCAACAACATCGGGAAATGATGAACCAAGTCATCAACATGGGAAATCACCATGGACAGTATCAGCAGCATTCCAAGTTATCTGAGCTACGGAAGACACGCCCCCAAACATTTTCTCATACTGACAAACCTCTTGAGGCCGAGGATTGGCTTCGAGATATGGAGAGAAAATTAATTATTGCAAAATGTTCAGATCTCGAGAAAGTACTATATGCTCCGCACTATCTCACAGGAGGAGCTGCATCATGGTGGGAGAATTTTCTGCACATGCACCCCAACGAAAATGATATAACCTGGGATGATTTCAAGGAAGGTTTCCGTGGTGCACACATTCCCAAGAGTATTATGAAAATCAAGAAGGGAGAGTTCGATGACCTCAAACAAAGGAACATGACAGTGTCAGAATACCACGGTCAATTTACTCTATTGTCCCGCTACGCCAATGAAGAACGTATGACTGAAAGCAAGAAGATGGAGAAATTCCTTGACGGTCTGACGCCCGCGCTTAAATGCCAACTGGTCGTTCACACTTTTCCAGATTTTAAGACGCTAGTGGACAAAGCTATTACTCTGGAAAATGAGAGACATAGCTTGGAGGATTTACGCAAGCGAAAAAGAGACCAGACTACTCTTGCGCGCAACCACCGAAGCAGGACAGATTTTCAGAAAGGTGGGACACCCAAACCTACGACAAACCTCTCACGCTCAACCAAGAATTTCCATGCAAGGGACAAAGAGTTCACATATCGCCCAGGCGTTACTTGCTACGCTTGTGGAGAAGAAGGGCACTACGCCAAACAGTGCCCCAAGCCAAGGAACTCAACCCCGAAGCCAAACAATGGTGGAAATAATTCAGCGCCCAAGCGCAACAATTTCAACCCCAACAACAACCACAGGAAGGGTCATCTAAACCACGTGACCAAAGAAGAAGCACAAAACGCTCCGGATATCGTACTCGGTACGTTTCCTGTCAACACAATACCTGCAACGGTTTTGTTTGATTCTGGAGCTTCTCACTCATTCATTTCGAAAAGTTTTGCTTTGCAAAATAATTTTTCGATGTTTCCCTTGGAAAAATCCATGATCATCAAGTCCCCTGGGATTCAGCAAGTTACTCAGAGTTACTGTCAGAATGTGGTTATTGAGTTCGAAGGATTGAAATTTTACGCCAATATTATTGTGTTGGAAAATAAAGGACTGGATGTCATCCTAGGGATGGACTGGTTAACCACCAACAAAGGTTTTATTGACTGTTTCAACCGGACCGTAATTCTAACGCACCACCACGGGAAGACAATAAAAGTATCAGCCAAGGAAAGAAAAATACCCCGGCAGCCGAGATTGAATAAGGTGGACGTTTCTGAGTTAAGCAAGGTTCCAGTGGTATGTGAATTTCCAGATGTATTTCCCGAAGAACTACCAGGCATGCCACCAGACCGAGAAATAGAATTCAGCATTGAGCTAGCACCAGGAACCACCCCCATATACAAGAAACCATACAGAATGGCACCATCCGAATTGATTGAGTTGAAGAAACAAATAAAGGAATTACTAGACAAGGGGTACATTCGAGCCAGCTCCTCACCTTGGGGATCACCAATTTTATTTGCCAAAAAGAAAGATGGAACACTAAGATTGTGCATAGACTACCGAGCACTTAACATGGTCACAGTCAAGAACAAATACCCGATGCCACGAATAAATGATTTATTTGATCAGCTCGCTCAGGCCAAGGTATTCTCAAAGATTGACTTAAGGTCAGGATATCATCAATTTAAAAGTACGAACAGAAGATATCCCCAAAACAGCCTTCACCTCCAGATATGGACTATATGAGTTCACAGTTATGCCTTTTGGCTAACTAATGCCCCTGCATATTTTGTTCACCTCATGAACAAAGTATTTATGAAGTATATGGACAAGTTCGTTGTGGTATTCATCGACGATATTCTAGTATACTCCAAGACACCAGAAGAGCACGCGGAACATCTCAGGATTGTGCTAGGAGAACTCAGAAAACACCAATTGTATGCCAAGTTCAGCAAGTGCGAATTTTGGCTAAGACAAGTAGGCTTTCTAGGCCACGTGCTGACCCAAGACGGTATCGCAGTGGACCCGGAGAAAGTCAGGGCCATACTTGACTGGAAGGCACCGGCCAGCGTAACGGACGTACGAAGTTTCTTGGGAATGACAGGATATTACCGCTGGTTTATTGAAGGATTCTCCACCCTAGCCAAGCCAATGACGTAGTTACTCAAGAAAGACAAGAAATTTGAATGGACAGAAGCCTGCGAGAAGAGTTTCCAAGAGCTAAAACGGAAATTAACTACAACACCGGTATTAATTGTACCCGACATACACAAGAATTTTGAAGTGTATTGTGACGCGTCCAGAAAGGGTCTCGGATGCGTGTTGATGCAAGAAGGCAAGGTTGTCGCATACGCTTCACGACAACTCCGCAAGCATGAGGAAAATTATCCCACTCATGACTTAGAAATGGCAGCAGTCATTCATGCACTTAAGGAATGGAGGCATTTCTTACTTGGGAATCGATGTGAAATATACACGGACCATAAAAGTCTCAAATATATTTTCACACAGCCAGAACTAAACTTACGGCAACGACGCTGGTTGGAATTGGTAAAGGATTATGATGTTGGTATCCACTATCATCCAGGGAAAGCAAATGTAGTGGCCGATGCTCTTAGTCGGAACCCCAGCTCCGACGAAAACAGTCTGCAAAGCTTAAGACCTGAATTCCAACAAGAATTTGCCAAACTCAACTTGTTAATGATCGCGGAAGGCACCATACCAAACTTGGAAATAAAGCCCGATCTTGTGGAGAGAATTAAAGAAGCTCAGCCTGGTCACCCCAGCATTGAAGGAATTAAAAGAAAGGTGAGTATGGGCAAGGCCTCGGAGTTTGTCATAGGCGATGATGGAATATTACGGTACGGAGACAGACTCTATGTGCCAAACATAGAGGACCTCAAACAGCAAATCCTAGCTGAAGCACACACCACTCCATATTCAATCCACCCTGGAGGAACCAAAATGTATAAGGATATTCAGGAAAGATTTTGGTGGCACGGTATGAAGAAGGACATAGCCACATTCGTTGCATGTTGCGATTCTTGTCAACGCATAAAAGTTGAGCATCAAAAACCAGTCGGACTACTGCAACCAAACAAAATACCTGAGTGGAAATGGGATGAAATAGGGATGGATTTTATTGTCGGACTACCTCAGTCACGACACGGGAATGATGCCATATGGGTCATCACCGATAGATTAACCAAGGTGTCACATTTCATTCCAGTAAAGACAACCTACAACACTCAGAAGCTTGCCAGGATTTATCTCTCCCGTATAGTTTGTCTGCATGGAGTCCCGAAGACTATAATATCCGACCGAGGCACTCAATTTGTCTCGAGATTCTGGGACCATTTACAACAGGCTCTGGGAACTCAATTGGCCTTTAGTACAGCCTACCATCCCCAGACTGATGGACAGACTGAACGCGTAAACCAAATTCTAGAAGACATGCTGAGAGCATGTGTCCTCACCTATGGAACCAGTTGGGAGGAAAGTCTGCCATATGCCGAGTTCGCATACAACAACAGCTACCAGGCCAGCCTGCGAATGGCACCTTTTGAAGCCCTATACGGACGGAGGTGTCGTACCCCGCTAAATTGGTCAGAGACCGGAGACAGCCGTATCTTCGGCCCAGACATGCTCAAAGAAGCTGAGGAAAAAGTCAAGCTAATCAGGGACCGACTCAAGACCGCTCAAAGCCGACAGAAGAGTTATTACGATCAGAAACATCGTGGGGTCAATTTTGAACCCGGTGAATTTGTGTACCTACGAGTATCACCTATGAGGGGACTGCAACGGTTTAAGATTAAAGGGAAGTTAGCACCGAGATTCATTGGACCATTCTGCATAGTGGCACGAAGAGGCACTGTAGCCTACCAGCTAAACTTACCCGAAGACTTGTCCGACATTCACGACGTGTTCCACGTCTCTCAATTAAGGAAGTGCGTAAGCAAACCAGAGAAGCGAGTATCCCATGAGAACATTGACGTGCAGCCAGACCTCACTTATCGGGAACGCCCAGTAAAAATATTAGAGGAGTCTGAAAGGAGGACCCGACAGAAAACCATCCAGTTCTTCAGAGTTCAGTGGAGCAATCACACCGAAAGTGAAGCAACTTGGGAAAGAGAGGATTTTCTTCGGACAGAGCATCCACACTTATTTAAGGATCAGCTGAAATCTCGGGGACGAGATTTTTCCTAAGGGGGTAGGTGTTGTGACACTCCAAAAATTTTAATTGGATTTCATCAAAAACTTTGTTGAATTTTTTTAAGAGGGCATTTAAAACTTCTTTTCCAGAAATCCTTCCTCTTAAAAACTTCCTTTTCTTTGGCAAGAATTTTATTTTTGCTTCAAACTATGGTATTTGATCTTTTGAAACTTCTTCTCTGTTGGTTCACTCTCAAATTATTTTGGGAGTTTAATCATTTTCTTTTAAAAAGAAACTCTATGAAAATTTGGGATTTTCATATCTTGGAAACCACCCATGACTTTGTATTTTTTCCCATATGGTAAAACCCCTCCAAAACCTCCCCTCCTCCTTGTAATCAACCTAAGTTCTCTGTCCCAACTCATCCAAGCAAGTTTTGGATTTTATTCTAATTTTTTCCCCTCAAATCATTTCTGCAAATTATTTGGAGCCTGATAGATTTTCAAAGCAAGTACCCTATTGCATTTGAGTTTTGACCTAAAACCAACTCCTCTGGATTGACCTTAGCATCCACAACCCAGAACCATCTTGATCCACTCCTCCCCTTTTCAAAATTTTCAAAATTCAGTCTCTGCAAGTTTGGACCAGATTTGCCAAATTTGGTGAAATTCATATCTACACTTCTCCAAAAATTTCACCAAAAATCAGGCAGCCTATTGGAGCAATGAGAAGCCACTCCACCAAAAATCAGCTCAAGGAAAAATCCCTACATGCCTAGATCATTCTGTCGAACACTTGGCGTGCACTGTTGCTGTTCATATTCAGAAAAATTCAGTTTTCAGTGTCGTTTTCGTCCGTCAGTTTCAATCACGCGTAGACAGTGCGCTTGGCGCGTTGCACGCGGCTTCTTCTCCCTGGCCAGCACCCCCGCACGCGCGCTTGGCGTCTTCCCGGCGTCGGTGGCGCCCTTGGCCGCCCGCGCCGGCGTGTCTTGCGGCGGCCGAACCCCCGTAGCAGCCGACAGGGGACGGAATGGCGGCTCAACGCCGTTCGGCGCCGCCCAACGCCCCTCTGCTCTCCGCGTGGCCTCATGCATGCCAGCGCACGCCCGTGGCACCATCGCCGTGGCCCGGCAAGCACGGAACGTGCTCCCTGCCGCCGACGGGCCCGCGCCGCCCCGTTCTGTCGAACTCGCCCATAGCACCAAATCCCAGCCCGATTAGCACCTAAATGGAACTGGTGGACCTCAACGACGACGCCCAACTCCCTAATCACCCCCGACCAAGCCCTGCGCCGCCGTAACCTTCACCGGAGATCCCCGTTCACGGCCACCGCCTCGGACCGCCTATAAAAAGGGCCCCCGAGCTCACCCTCGAGCATGCACCACCTCTACACCTCACCAAAGCCCCGCCAGGCCACTAGGAGGACCTCGAGGAGGTCTCCTCCCCCAACTCCGGCCGCCCCGGTCCGCCTCGGCCTCCACCTCGATTCGCTCCGGTGAGGCCGTCCCCGGCGCCCAAATACTGTCCATAGCCTCCTCTAGCACCCAGTAAGCTAACGCCAGCATCAATTTGTCCTTCGCAGCTCTCTCCGATGAGTCCCTCGACCACCCGAGCCGCCGTCCGCCGGAGCAAGGCTCGCCGCCGACGTGGTACTCGCCGGCGACCACCACCACCACCAACCGACGCGGAAAGGTGCCCTGAACACGGAGGTACCCTCCGATCCCCCTGCCTCGCCGTGGATCGCCGCCGGCGACCACCGCGGCTCTCGGGCAGCGGCGAAATCTGCCGCCCCGTTTGTATATTCAAACCTGACAGGCGGGACCCACCGTCAGCCTCTCTGTCATTTCTAAGTGAATCGTTTTCTGGAAGCGCCTTCGGGCAAAATACGCTTTCCCCTCTGGGCTGGCGTATTCAAGACTGGAACGTTTTCTGTTTTTATGAGCTAGCCCCTGGAAACTTTCTGTTTCATAATAGATGAGTCCCTGGACAAAAACCTTTATAACTTTTAAACAGAATAGTATTTTTGATTGATTCTTTTTCTGTCCTCTTTAAAATTTTGACTAGTTTTTTATCAGATTTATTTGAAAATTATTTGGAATACTTTTTGTGCACCTCGTGGTATTTACGATAGCGCATATATTTTCTTTATACCGTAGATACCGAAGGAGGTGACGGAACCGCAAACTTCACCGAGCTAGGCTCCGACTACTCCGAACCAGGCAAGCATGTTTGAACTTTCGATATGATGAGTGTCTTGGCATGTTTTGCATTTAGTTAGTCTCATGGCATGTTGATGAGCATACCGATGAACGTTATTTCCATGCATTGATGAGGCAAGTGAGTTCGATGATCCATACGTGGATGGATGTGAGTATGAATGGCCATGTGTTGGCATGAGGATGGGTAAGATGGCAGTGTTGTAGCATGCCAGTCTTATGCCAGGCTATATGACTACAGTGTCAAACCGTATCAGTCCAGTTCCTCCCATTTCCTTCCCTGTACTACCACATGTTTCCGCAAGGAATACGGCTTAGTAAGTTGCAAACCGCTTTCCTGGTACACACCAAAAGGAGAGGCCGGGATGATGGTTCCATGGCCCTGGATTAAAGCCAGTCATCCGGTCAGGGGGCATGGGTGTTTCCGGTTGGGACCGAGAGGGGGGCACCCCTTAGAGCGCGTGTATATAAATTTGATCCCATGCTATTTGAGATTGTGATCTCCCCGTCTCAAAAGTTTTTCTTGGACGATGTCTAGGGTGATTCCTAGCATCGAGTGGTAGGATGGGTGTGTACTGGGTAGCTGTGTTTTCTTCCGAAATACCGTAAACGAAACTAGTCCTTCGTGACTACGGAA
Source organism: Triticum urartu (assembly GCF_003073215.2). Classification (NCBI taxonomy): domain Eukaryota; kingdom Viridiplantae; phylum Streptophyta; class Magnoliopsida; order Poales; family Poaceae; genus Triticum; species Triticum urartu. Next base: position 333,825,974 of record NC_053022.1, read on the forward strand.
ATCCGTTGGCTGTGGGAATTTTTTTGTACAAACTCTGCAGAGTCATATATTCCTTGAATAATCTATTCTATGTCCAAGTTCAGTATCATCTTATCCTGACAAGTGCCAGTTTTGATGACAGAGACTCCGGTGAATCGCATGAGTGCTAAGTCCGGTTAAATGATTATTCCTGTGGATGGACTAACCCGTTTATTTTCATGAATTGGATGTTGATTATGAGTATTATTTACTTGTGAATAAAAGCCCTTTTTGTGATGTCGCTCAGACGTCCGACTGTCGCATTTCTTTTAAAGCCCTTTCTGTGATGTCGCTCTGACGTCCGACTGTGGCATTTCTTTTAAAGCCCTTTCTGTGATGTCGCCCCGACGTCCGACTGTGGCATTTCTTTTAAAGCCCTTTCTGTGATGTCGCTCAGACGTCCGACTGTGGCATTTCTTTTAAATCCCTTTATGTGGTGTCGCTAAGACGCCCGACTGTGGCATCATTTCCTTATATTTATTTGTTCACCTTTCGAGGCGTCGCTTCAGACACCCGATCGGTTTTTCATTTATGTTTTGTTGGGATTTCAGGCGGACTACCGCCATTTCCCTTTTACTTACTTCGTTATGCTAATTTTTGAACGTACATTGGTGAATTAATCATGACGCATTCATGCATGCATTTGTTATATCTTACGTCCGAACTGTCTTGCGAGTACTTTCAAAGTACTCACTGGCTTGTTGATTTGGCCAGATGCTGACGAAGGCGATCTCATGGATGAAGAGTTCGATAGCGAGACCGACGCCTAGAGGAATCCCAGTCAGTCTCGTGCGACCCTGGATATGGTCACTATATTATATCCGCTTCCGCTACCAAATAAATTCATCAAGCCTCACCTCGACGCTCGATGAGATGCCAGTTTTAGAGTCATGTATCTCACTCCCCGCTGTGTTTTTCCACCACTGCCCTATCCTCGAGTCAGTAGTATGCCTCCACACCACTGTGTCATGTCCGCCATTATGTATAATTATTGGCGTGCTTGTAATAATTTGGTTGAGCAACCGTAGCTCGACCCTGTAATATATTTTATGCTACTGGCTTATTGTATCAAGAATTCGTCTACCGGTAAGGAGAATTTTTCCCATACTGGACTCAAAAGATGGATTTCTCAATAAATATTTTTATTGGAAAACCGGTCGTGACAAATCTGCATGCTGGACTCCTCGTCATTGAAAGCCGAGTTCAGGGGCTACTGAGGGAGTCCTGGACTAAGGGGTCCTCGGGCGTCCGACCCATTATCCTTTGGGCCGGACTGATGGGCTGTGAAGACATGAAGGACGAAGACTGCACCGTGTCCGGATTGGACTCTACTTGGCGTCGAAGGCAAGCTTGGCGATCGAAGATTCCTTCTTATGTAACCAGTTCCATGTAAACCCTAGATCCCCTCGGTGCCTATATAAACCGAAGGGGATAGTCCGAAAGGACACCACATATACTCATTACCATAGGCCAGACTTCTAGGGTTTAGTCATTACGATCTCGTGGTAGATCAACTCTTGTAATACTCATATTCATCAAGATCAATCAAGCAGGAAGTAGGGTATTACCTCCATAGAGAGGGCCCAAACCTGGGTAAACATCGTGTCCCCTGTCTCCTGTTACTATCGATCCTAGACGCACAGTTCGGGACCCCCTACTCGAGATCCGCCGGTTTTGACACCGACAGCTATGCTCCTGAAGGAATTCTTGGCCAAGCGTGTGGCTCCTCTCCAGGTGCGCATGCGCCCCCTGTGGACGCTTGTGGATGAAGAAGACAAGCTCCACTTGAGTCCGAAGGCCTTGTCCGACGAGGAGCTGGCCGTGGCACTCCATCTCCTGGTCGGAGACAACCAAGAGTATCCGCCGAATCCCCACACTCCCTTGTTCCTCCGGAAGGACGGGGCGTAGGTCGTGGCCGCCATGCCCACCTTTGACGGGCGCGGCCTGGTGCCGCCAGCGCCTTCTGAGGTTCCTGTGGTGACGGCGACGGTGGACGTGTCTTCTGGTGATTCCCGCAGGGACGAAGAGGAGGAGGAGGACGAGGAGCGCGACTCAGAGGAAACCCCCGAGGAGATGGGGGAGACATCCCCCTTGCGCAAGGCCGACATCCTCCACCTCCTGCCTGACGACGATGGCGAGGCTGGCATCTTCCCAGAGAAGGGGGAGCCGCCCGTGGTTCTGACGAAGGGTAGGTCGGCGCTGCTCTCCCGGGACGACGCTCCTGGCTTACCGCCGCCTGGAGCTGCTTCCGGCCCAGCTACTGCCCCTGCTTCTACTCCCGGAGCTGGCGTGCCCGTGATACATCTCCAACGTATCTATAATTTTTGATTGCTCCATGCTATATTATCTACTGTTTTGGACATTATTGGGCTTTATTATCCACTTTTATATTATTTTTGGGACTAACCTATTAACCGGAGGCCCGGCCCAGAATTGCTTTTTTTGCCTGTTTTAGGGTTTCAAAGAAAAGGAATATCAAACAGAGTCCAAACGGAATGAAACCTTCAAGAACGTGATTTTCTCAACGAATAAGACCCAGGAGATTTGGACCCTACGTCAAGGCACAAGAGAAGAGGCCACGAGGTAGGGGGGCGCGCCTACCCCCTAGGCCTGCCCTCCACCCTCATGGGCTCCCTGTTGCTCCACCGACGTACTCCTTCCTCCTATATATACCTACGTACCCCAAACGATCAGATACGGAGCCAAAACCCTAATTCCACCGCTGCAACTTTCTGTATCCACGAGATCCCATCTTGGGGACTATTCCGGAGCTCCGCCGGAGGGGGCATCGATCACGGAGGGCTTCTACATCAACACCATAGCCTCTCCGATGAAGTGTGAGTAGTTTACCTTAGACCTACGGGTCCATAGTTATTAGCTAGATGGCTTCTTCTCTCTTTTTGGATCTCAATACAATGTTCTCCCCCTCCCTTGTGGAGAACTATTCGATGTAATCTTCTTTTTGCGGTGTGTTTGTTGAGACCGATGAATTGTGGGTTTATGATCAAGTCTATCTATGAATAATATTTGAATCTTCTCTGAATTCTTTTATGTATGTTTGGTTATCTTTGCAAGTCTCTTCGAATTATCAGTTTGGTTTGGCCTACTAGATTGATCTTTCTTGCAATGGGAGAAGTGCTTAGCTTTGGGTTCAATCTTCCGGTGTCCTTTCCCAGTGACAGTAGGGGCAGCAAGGCACGTACTATATTGTTGCCATCGAGGATAACAAGATGGGGTTTTCTTCATATTGCATGAGTCTATCCCTCTACATCATGTCATCTTGCTTAAGGCGTTACTCTATTTTTAACTTAATACTCTAGATGCATGCTGGATAGCGGTCGATGAGTGGAGTAATAGTAGTAGATGCAGGCAGGAGTCTGTCTACTTGTCTCGGACGTGATGCCTATATACATGATCATACCTAGATATTCTCATAACTATGCTCAATTCTGTCAATTGCTCAATAGTAATTTGTTCACCCACCGTAGAATACTTATGCTCTCGAGAGAAGCCACTAGTGAAACCTATGGCCCCCGGGTCTATCTTTATCATATTGATCTCCTACTACTTAGTTATTTCCTTTTTTATTTACTTTGCCTTTACTTTACTTTGCATCTTTATCACAAAAAATACCAAAAATATTATCTTATCATATCTATCAAATCTCACTCTCGTAAGTGGCCTTATAGGGATTGACAACCCCTATTTGCGTTGGTTGCGAGGATTTATTTGTTTTGTGCAGGTACGAGGGACTCGTGCGTAGCCTCCTACTGGATTGATACCTTGGTTCTCAAAAACTGAGGGAAATACTTATGCTACTTTGCTGCATCATCCCTTCGTCTTCAGGGAAAACCAACACGGTGCTCAAGAGGTAGCAGCCCGCGCCTCGGGCCGCGAAGCTCTCCGGTTTCAAGCTCCCAAAGCGGAGGGACTATGCCGCGGTGGACCAGTAAGTGTTCTCGCCCTGCCTTGTTCTTGCTTCTGGTGGTTGCCCTTGACTCTTCTAGGCCGACACCTGCGGCGAAGAGGAGAAGGGAGGGCGAGGTGGTGCTGCTTGAGCCCAGATCGCCTCCTGCGGCCGCACCCCTCTCCATGAGTAAAGGCGGAGAAGGTGCTCATGCTTTTCTAGCCCGATCATCCTCGCGAGGCTGGGTTGAGCATCCTCGGGAGGGGTCAGCCCCCGAGGCCCCGCCGGCTCCAGAGGTGTCAGCGTCCGGCTCGGGCGCTGGGGTCCCCGAGGCTCAGGAGCCTCTGGCCTCCCTGGCCATGGTGACGATGTTGCCTCCTCCTCCTTCTGCTGCGCTGCTGACCCCAGGTTCCTCCGCCTCTCCTAACATCCTGGAGCGGGCTCTTTCCGCGATGGCCCTACTGCGAGAAGACCTTCAGGGCTCCGACCGTCGCCTGGTGGCCGGACGCATGGAACTGGTTTCCGGCTGGCTGCATTCCGACGCATCCGTCCGGGTGGCACTGAGCCAAGTTGCTGCTGAGTCTGGGAAGGACAGGGAGGCCGTTGCCCAGGCTATGGCCGCCCGCGAGGTGGCGCTGAAGGATGCCGAAGCCGCCCAGGACTGCTGCTGGTCGCTGGCGGCCGAACTGGAGACCGTGCAGAGGGAGCGTGTGAATGAAGCCCGAGACCACAAGGAGGAGTAGGAGAGGATGAACGCCCGAGAGGACACCATCAAGGATCGCGACGCCGAACTAAAGCAGTTGGCGAAGGCACAGGCCATGGAGCGCGGCTGGCTGGAAGATCTGGAGCAGAAGCTGAAGGCAGAGAAGGCCGAGCTCGACGCCAAGATGAAGGTCCTGACTGAGGACCGCGCGGCCTTCAAGCTCCTTGAAGAGAAGGCTCGGACGACGCTGAAGACGCTCTACAAGAAGGGCTTCGAGGAGCCACTGGTTGCCGACGACGGGGGCCCCAACCAGCTGGTTCCTTTTGTGGTTGATGCGCTTGAGGACGTCATGAGCGGCATCGGCCCCATGGCAGAGGGAGAAGCCCGCGTTCTCTCCTCGGCCGCGCTGACGCGCGTCTTTAGCCATCTGCACCTTCGCGATCCCGCTGCCCGCCTTGACGAGCTGCTGGAGCCTGTGAAATACGAGCATTACGAGGCCGCTGTTGCAGCTGTGAAGGGTCAGGTGGAGGCCCTACTAAAGAGGTTCCGCGCCTTCGCTCCCGCGTCGCCGACCGGCGGTGATACCGATCCCGCAACTCCGGCTGGTGGTGCAAGTGAAGGCGACGCCGTTGGAGAAGAAGCATCTCTTGCAGGCGACAGCGGCGTCCAGGGATGACGAGGCGACCTGCTGACGGCTCCTTTCCTGTTTTAACTTCTGAAGTATGCACCATGCCTCGTGGAGGCGTTAAACTCTCGTTTGATTTCACGGGAACAATATGTCCTGTAATATTTGCTTTGTGATTCTGTCATTTCCTTTCTATTTGCTTTATGTTCTACGTCGGCAGGGCCCGACCCCACGCATACCTCAGCCACCATTGGGCTGACCGGATCACTAGGATGGACCAAGGAGTGAGGGGCTACGTGATCAGTTAGGCTCCTGAGTCTCGATGCTCAGGAGTCCCCCTTGACGCGCAAACAACTTATAAAAAGGAGATCTGGGAGTAGGTCTAGTGTTCTACGTCGGCAGGGCCCGACCCCGTGCATACCTCAGCCACCATTGGACCGGCCGGATCACTAGGACGGACCAAGGAGTGAGGGGCTACGTGGTCAGTTAGGCTCCTGAGTCGCGATGCTCAGGAGTCCCCCTTGACGTTCAAATGACCTTCGTACCTTGGCTCCACTTGGTGGGTCGCACGACGACCAGGTCCAAGGGACCTGGCAGGGTGGCGTACGCTTGGGCGTGACCCGAGCGCAACCCCCGTGCCCAGCCCCCTCGTGCGACTCTCCTGAGGGGAGGTGTTGAGATGAGGCTGGACACCGAGCTCGGAGGCTCCCTGTGGTTGATGCGGCCATGAGGCCGCCCCTAGTTGTTTATCAATAGGACAGACCATGGCGCTTCCGCACTTGCACGGGCATAGCTGCTCCTCGGCAGTGTCAACTGCCAGCACGGATCATGGTGCTTCCACTGGTACGTGGGAGGGGGCTCCCTACTGCGGAGAGCCCACGGGGCATGTACAGCCCCGCCCTGACACATGGCTTGCACGACAGGGCTAGACGAGGTGTATCCGGGCACTCGTGAGCCAGCGCGGGACTCACGAGGCCCTACCTCAAGGCGGGTTGCGCCTGGTCTTGGTTCTTGATGGCTGTGGCATTCCTGCGAGATGGTTAGACAACCCGCGCCGAGTGGATTTCCTGAGGTTATCGCACGATAAGGCCAAGCACCAACGACCCCAGGAGGTGACGTGAACGGGGCCGGCCCGCCAGACAGAGCTCACCTGCTGGATTTATCAACGCTGCAGGGACGGGCCTGAGCACAGACACCGTGCCTAGCCTTCTTATGTGAAGGGTCCTGAAGAAAGACAGTCAGCGCGTGGCTCCCATGGTGGGTGACAATCAAGCAGGTGATAACCATAGATAGATTATGCATGAAAAGCAACTAGCGTAGGTAAATGCGAGAATGATACATGCCACTGGGCTGGACCCGAGCGGCCTGGGGTTGATGCAGCCCGAGGGGCCCTCCCAGCAAAGTGAAATGATGATGCAAGCAAATACATGTCACAGGGACGGACACACGCGGCCTGGGGATGATGCAGCCCAAGGGGTGCTCCCAACTGAATGAACTTGGAAAGATATCACCTGGTTTGTGTGCCGAAGGAGTGTTGGGGCAGCTGAAGACACGTAGCGAAGAAGTCGCTTCTCACGAGCCACCGAGGTCCCGAGCCTCAGGAGGCTCTGGAGGCTCAGGTGGCCTCCGGAGGACCGTCTCCATCTCCGCCAGGACCGCGTGGTGCCTGGCCTCCTGACCTGCCAGGATGCTCCACAAATTCCGCTAGAAGGCGGGAGCCGCGCTCGGCAGGCCGAAAGGCATGCGAACGCGTGAAGGCCAGAAGCGCTCCTGAGATGCGGCCCTATTGAGCCCTGGGATGTCGATGTAGACGCGCAGCTCACCACCCTCGCCTGGATGGGGAGCGACGCCAGGTGGGCAGCGGTCGCCGCGTATTGCTCTTGCTTCCTGAAGCTCTTGAGATGCCTTGGTTGTGAACTCCTGAGCGCCGGGTGCTCCTCGCCCGGTGTCCTCCTAAGGGAAACGTGCCACGAAGTACACCTCCATGTGGTGCCCGAGCGCCTCCCTCGTGATGTTGGCCATGTCCGAGGCCCTCCAGAAGAGAGCCCCCGATCCCTGCCCAAGGAGGTCGCCGGGCGCGCCTCCCTATGTGAGGGAAGGAGGCGCCCAGGCGCTGGCGCGGATCCTGAAGTGGCGTCACTGGAGGTGCCGCTCCCTTGAGGCCCAGTGCGGAGTACCTGCTTCTTCTTCTTGGGGCTGGCCTCAGGAGGGTACTGTGCACCCGTGCTATCAGGGTCCTCAATTGATGCAGCTTGGAAGGCGCGCTCGAGGGAGCACACCATGTCTCTTTCTTCGTAGGGGACCGTGATGATTCCGCCACTTCCCGGCATCTTGAGGATGTTGTAGCCATGGTGGGTGACTGCCATGAATTTGGCCAGTGCTGGGTACCCGAGGATGGCGTTATATGGTAGGCGGATGTGGGCGACGTCGAAGTCGACGAGCTCGGTGTGGTAGTTGTCGCGCTGACCGAAGGTGACAGGGAGGCGAACTTGCCCTATCGGGGTGGTGGAGCCGTCTGTCACTCCTAAGAAAGGCTTGGTGGGCTGGAGCTGATCGTATGGCACTTGAAGGCTGTCGAACGTTTCGACGGACAAGACACTAAGTCCTGCGCCACCGTCGATGAGGGTCTTGGTGACTTGGACATTGCTGATGACGGGTGAACAGAGCATCGGGAGGACGCCAATGGTTGCCGCGCATTTGAGCTGGTCCACCGAGCTAAAGGTGATGGCGTACTTGGACCACCTGAGCGGGCGCGTAGCCTCGAGCTTGGGGAGGGCTGCATTCACTTCATGGGAGAACTGCTTGAAGATGTGCTGGGCGACTAGGGCCTGAGCGCCACCCAAGATGCAGGCGATGACGCGCAGTTCCTGGAAGCCGCCAGCCCCTTCGTCCTGTTGGTGGTCGTCGTTCCTTCTTGGCGGCGGCAGTGGAGGGAGGCCAGGGTTGCCCTGAGGGCGGTCCTCATGAGGCTGGTCCCTCTAGGCGCCCTCACGAGGCTGGTCCTGCCAATGATCCTCGCGAGGCTGGTCGCGCCACTCTTGGCGGGGCCCACGGTCGTCCCAACGTCCCCCACCTCGTCCACCTCCTCGGCCGTAGCCCTGGTCGTTGCGCTCGCGGCGTCGACCGAAGCGTCCATCTCGAATGGCCCCGAGCTCTTGACAATCGTTGCTGTTGTGCGTGCGCACATTGTGGAAGGCGCAGAACGTTCGGCCTCCCTTGGATGACTCGGGAAGATCTCAGCCGTGCTTGGTGTCCGGTTCTGCTGCGAGCACGGCCACCCCCTTGCGCTTCACGTCCTTGACCTTGGCCTTCTTCTCCTCTAGATCCGCAGCAGGGAGCTCGAGGAGGGAGAGACGCCCCTCCTCAGCCCTCGCACACTTGGTTGCTGTGTTGAACAGCTCCAAGGTCGTGCACAACTCCTCTTGGATGGTGAGATCCTCCTTCATCTTGACGTCACGGACGTCGTTGGAAAATGCTGAGATGATGGCCTCGTCCGTCACCTTGGGGATCTTGATACGTTGTTGAAGCGCTGGATGTACTGCTGCAACATTTCTCCCGGTTGTTGCTTGATGCGCCACAGGTCACCCGCGACCAGAGGGCGGTCGCGAGTGCCCTGGAAGTTGGTGATGAAGCGGCTGCGCATCTCATCCCAGGAGGAAATCGAGCCTGGGGGCAGGTTCAGGAGCCATGAGCGGGCGCCGTCCTTGAGAGCCATGGGAAACCGGTTCGCCATGACCTTTTCGTCGCCATTGGCCGCCTTGATGCTCAGCTCATAAAGCTGCAGAAACTCCGCAGGGTCGGCGGTGGCGTCGTAGCGAGGAGGCAGGTCCGGCTTGAATTTGCCCGGCCATATGATGCTACGCAGCTCAGGGGTGAAGGCGCGGTAGCCCTCCGTGGAGGTGGAGCTTGACCTTGGCATCCCTGTGCCGCCACGGCAAGTGGCACATGACCCTTCCGCAGCAAGCGATCCTGACATGGTGGTGCTGGAAACGGTGGAGCATCTTCTTGCGGACGGGGAACCTCCTGGAAACTTCTTTCTTTGTGCGCGGGCACATGGCGCGGCAGATCACGCCGCTGGGCCGCGCATCTTGGAGCGAGGACGCCGTCTTGACACGGGGGAGGCTGAGGTGCTCCTTGAGCCGCACGCCTCGGCACGAGGGCACCATCTTGGTGCTGAGGGGGTGGAGGCGCTCCGTGAGCCACATCACCCGCAGCCGGGGGCGGGCGAGGTAGCGAGAGGGATGGTGCTAGAGAGCCCCCCGCAGCGCTGACAAGCTCGGTGATGCGGTCCAACCAGTCCTCGTAGAGGTCGTCGACCGGGCGGTAGCACAGGAGATCGCGTGCCATGAGCAGCGCGGCCTGCACGTCGATGGGGGCACGGCGAGCGTGAGACGATGAGACGGCCGGAGTCAGCGACGGGGTGGCGGTGCGACCATCTCGCCGCACAGAGGGGTGCAGTGAAGAGGCTTGCTTCTCATTTGCCGCCGGGCCAATGGCGGCATTGGCGGCGGGTGACGGAGAACGACGGGGAGGTCCGCCGACAGGGGCGGTCTGAGCGACACGGATGGTGAGAGCGGCCCGGCGCTCAGCGCGGGCCTGACGAGCGTCGGCCATGAACTTGGCGAAGCGGTGAAGCACGGATCGACGAAGAGGAAAGCTTCGGCGCACCCCTACCTGGTGTGACAAATGTCGGATTTCGGGTTCCGGCAAAACCCTTGAGGTTCAAACACTGGGGTGCGCAAAAAGATCTCTCGCCCTCTCTAGCTCGCGCACTCTACGATCTCATGACCTAGCTCGACGGTCCCAAAGAACATGGGACACAAGATTTATACTGGTTCGGGCCATCGTTGTGGTGTAATACCCTACTCCAGTGTGGTGTGGTGGATGGCCTCTTGGGCTGAGGATGAACAGTTCAAGGGAAGAGCAACCTCGTGAGGAGAGGTGTTCTTGGAGTGCTTGTGTGATTCAAGATCAGAATCAGATCTCCCTGATCAGATGCCTCCCTACGGTGTTTGCTAGTCCTATTTATAGAGGCCCTGGTCCTCTTCCCAAATATTGAGCGGGAAGGGATCCCACAATGGCCAAATTAGAAGGGAGACAACTAGTACAAGCTATCCCGACAAAAGTGGTCTTCGCTTGCCAAAGGCTCTGGTGGTTACGCCGTCTTGGGCTCCATGATGACCTCCATCTTTCCGTCCTGCTGGTCTTGGTCTTGTTGCACAGATATGGAAACCTTTGCCTGATGCCTTGGGACTCCTCGCCTACGCTTGCTCCTTTAGCACCAAAGAGGAAACGAGGACGATGCACGCGCTGGCGCACACCTAGTTCCAGTCGTCATGGCTTACGTCACGGGAACCTCGCGAGGTGTCCCTTGCCTTGATCTCTCCGCCCCTCGTGAGCCAGCCTGGTGAGGCCGCCCCTGAGGAGATCTTGCGTCGTCCACCTCGCGAGGCTTGGCCCCTCGCGAGGGTCTTGAGTGTTTGTTGGTGAAGATGGGCCGTATGGGGCTGCTGGTGGAGCCACGCTGCGGGCCGCAGGAAGGCAAGTCTGGGGACCCCCGTTCCCAGAATGCTGACAGAGGCGAACGAGTATGAGAGAATAGCGGAGGCCGCTTGCCTCCACGAAGCTGCTCGCCAAGTGGTAGATGCCGCAACACAGTACAACCCCAACTATGATTTCGGATATCATCCGGTCCAGTCATGGCCCTAGACCAACTTAGGCCAAAAGCCTAAGCTTGAGGGAATACACATTTCCCATCGACATTACATTCATGTTCACACACTCATTCCAGTTGTCGGTTTCATACTTTTTCATTGTATTATCCATGTTAGTTTATTTCTTTTTTCGATTTCTTCTTGTGTGTTTGAAAAACTTTGAGAAAAACCAAAAAAATAGTTGTAGTTTAGTTTACTTTCCATGTTTACTTAGTAGGAGTATTAAAAGAAAACCCAAAAATATTTTCTTCTTTTGCTTGTTGGGAGCTTTCCCGTGTAAATAATTTTTCTCATTCTTGTTTTACTTCCTTCAGAAAAATAAAAACTCCAAAAACATTTTAGTGTGTTTATTTGAAATTCTTCTTTTCTTTGGGGGTCGAGGGGAGAAGACGATGATGTAAATATTGAGTGGCTCTCATATGCATTATTGTTGATCTAACAAAGAGCCCGTATTACCTTGTCCTCTCCTTTGAATAAATGTTTGCCGATTCCAGCTTAGTCCAATGCACGTGCACTATTATTATTATGAACACCGTTCGGTCATGCAAGTGAAAGGCAATAATGACAATATATGATGAAATGATTGAGATGAGGAAAAGCTGGTATGAACTTGACCTATCTTGTTCTTGTAAATATGGTTAGTTCATCGTTCTTGATTCAGCCCATTATGAATGAAACATGTTTGCAATGAAAAATAGAGATTATAGTTACTCATGCCATGCTTAATTAGCTAGGAGTTTATAATGGTTTACCTTGCATGCCAACATGCTTTCAAAATGGTTGTGATGTAGTATGATAGGATGGTATCCTCCTTTGAATGATTCGAGTGGCTTGACTTGGCACATGTTCACACATGTAGTTGAAACAAAATCAACACAGCCTCCATGATATTTATGTTCATGGTGACTTATATCCTACTCATGCTTGAATTCAATGTTGGTTAATCTTGATGCATGTTTATGGCTGTTGTCGCTCTCTAGTTGGTCGCTCCCCAGTCTTTTGCTAGCCTTCACTTGTACTAAGAGGGAATACTGCTTGTGCATCCACTTCCATAAACCCAAAGTTGTTCCATATGAGTCCACCATATCTACCTATATGTGGTATTTACCTGCCGTTTCAAGTAAATTTGCATGTGCCAAACTCTAAACCTTCAAATGATAATCTGTTTTGTATGCCCGAATCGCTCATGTGGTGACTGGGGGTTGTCAGTATCTTCCATGCTAGGTGGGTTATTCACATGATGAGTGGACTCCGCTCATCATTCACGAGAAAATGGCTGGTAACCGGGATGCCTAGTCCCATGCTCAAATCAAATCAAAATATAATTGCAAACAAAACTTCCCAGGGCTGTTGTTAGTTGAACGGTACTCGTTGTTGCGGACCAGCCGTGGAATGTGCTTGTTGTTGGTGGGGAGTATAAACTTTACCATTCTGTTTGGGAACCACCTATAATGTATCTAGTATGGAAGATACTAAGATCTCTTGGTTGTTATGTTGACAATGAAATCATACCGCTCAAAATATTATTTATCACTATTTCAAAAACTCGAGCTCTAGCACCTTTGCAAATCCCTGCTTCCCTCTGCGAAGGGCCTATCTATTTACTTCTATTGTTGAGCCACCATCCTCTTATAAAAAGCACCACTATCATTTGAATGCATTGCTATTAATTTATATTGAGTATGACTGTGATTGGATCTCTTTTACCATGAATTACAATGCCTAGTCAGTCCTTGATCTTCAGGGATGCTCTGCATTTACGTTTTGCGGTCTCAGAAAGGGCTGGCCAGATACCATTTTGTTATAGCATATCATGATTGTTTTGAAAAAAGTGTTTCCATCCGAGATTTATTATTATTGCTCGCTAGTTGATTATGCCATTGATAAGAGTAAATGTGAGACCTAAATGTTATTGTGAATATGGTTAGTTCATAATCTTTGCTGAAAACTTGAATGTTGGCTTTACATATTTGCACCAACAAGATCAAACAGAGTTTGTAAACGTTTTTCTTTATCACTTTCAGTTTGTCAACTGAATTGCTTCAGGACGAGCAATGGGTTAAGCTTGGGGGAGTTGATACGTCTCCATCATATCTACTTTTCCAAACTCTTTTGCCCTTGTTTTGGACTCTAATTTGCATGATTTGAATGGAACTAACCCGGACTGACGCAGTTCTCAGCAGAATTGCCATGGTGTTATTTTTGTGCAGAAATAAAAGTTCTCGGAATGACATAAACTTCATGGAGAATATTTTTTGAAATAAATAAAAAATATTGGTGAAAGAATCAAATGAAGGGGACCCACCACCTATCCACAAGGGTGGAGGGCGCCCCCCTAGGGCGTGCCCCCTGTCTTGTGGGTCCCACGAAGCTCTATCGACCTCAACTCCAACTCCATATATTCACGATCGGGGAGAAAAAAATCAAAGATAGGAATTCATCATGTTTTACGATACAGAGCCGCCGTCACCCCCCGTTCTTCACCGGGAGGCCAGATCTGGAGTCCGTTCGGGGCTCCGGAGAGGCGAAATCGTCGCCATCATCATCAGCAACCTTCCTCCATCACCAAGTTCATGATGCACACCGCCGTGCGTGAGTAATTCCATCATAGGCTTCCTGGACGGTGATGGGTTGGATGAGATTTACCATGTAATTGAGTTAGTTTTGTTAGGGTTTGATCCCTAGTATCCAGCATGTTCTAAGATTGATGTTGATATGACTTTGCTATGCTTAATGCTTGTCACTACGGCCCGAGTGCCATGATTTCAGATATGAACCTATTATGTTTTCATGAATATATTTGTGTTGTTGATCCTATCTTGCAAGTTATAGTCACCTACTACGTGTTATGATCCGGCAACCCCAGAGTGACAATAGTCGGGACACTTCCCGGTGATGACCGTAGTTTGAGGAGTTAATGTATTCACTAAGTGCTAATGCTTTGGTCCGGTTCTCTATTAAAAGGGGGCCTTAATATCCCTTAATTAGTTTTCATTAGGACCCCATCGCCATGGGAGGGTAGGACAAAAGATGTCATGCAAGTTCTTTTCCATAAGCATGTATGACTATATTCGGAATATATGCCTACATTATATTGATGAATTGGAGCTAGTTCTATGTCACCCTAGGTTATAACTATTTCATGATGAATTCCATCCGACATAATTATCCATCATTGATCCATTGCCTACGAGTTCGTTTCATATTGATCTTTGCTAAGTTACTTTTCTGTGGCCACTGTTACGATTATTACAAAACTGCTACTGTTAATTTTGCCACTGTTACCATTATTTCCATACTACTTTGTTACTAAATACTTTGCTGCAGATATTTAGTCTTTCAGGTGTGGTTGAATTGACAAGTCAACTGCTAATACTCGAGAATATTGTTTGGCTCCCCTTATGTCAAATCAATAAATTTGGGTTGAATACTCTACCCTCGAAAACGGTTGCGATCCCCTATACTTGTGGGTTGTCAACCATATCTAATAAAGTACGGTTATGACATTCGGACACACCACTACGCTGTGGTGTTCTAGGTGGCGTGAGTTGTGTAATAATTCCACATTGTTTTAAATGAAGGCCAAACTCATAACTCAAATATTTGTGTCCGTGATCAGATCGTAGGAATGTTATTTTCTTGTTACGATAATTCTCCACTTCACTCTGAAATTCTTTGAACTTTTCAAATGTTTTAGACTTGTGTTTCATCAAGTAGATATACCCATACCTACTCAAATCATCTGTGAAGGTCAGAAAATAACGATACCCATCACGTGCTTCAACACTCATTGGACCGCATACATCGGCATGTATTATTTCCAATAAGTCATTAGCTCGCTCCATTGTTCCAGAGAATAGAGTATTAATCATCTTGCCCATGAGGCATGGTTCGCAAGTATCAAATGATTGATAATCAAGTGATTCCAAAAGTCCATCTGCGTGGAGTTCCTTCATGCGCTTTACACCAATATGACCTAAATGGTAGTGCCACAAGTATGTTGCACTATCATTATCAACTTTGCATCTTTTGGCATCAATATTATGAATATGTGTATCACTACAATCAAGATTCAATAAACCATTGACACTGGGTGTATGACCATAGAAGGTTTTATTCATGTAAACAGAACTACAATTATTCTCTAACTTAAATGAATAAACGTATTGCAATAAACATGATCTAATCATATTCATGCTCAATGCAAACACCAAATAACATTTATTTAGGTTCAACACTAATCCTGAAGGTAGAGGGAATGTGTGATGGTGATCATATCAACCTTGGAATCATTTCCAACACACATTGTCACCTTGCTTTTAACTAGTCTCTGCAACTCCTGTTTCGAGTTACTAATCTTAGCAACTAAATCTGTATCAAATACCTAGGGGTTATTATGAACACTAGTAAAATACACATCAATAACATGTATATCAAATATACCATCGTTCACTTTGCCATCCTTCTTATCCACCAAGTATTTGGGGTAGTTCCACTTCCAGTGACCATTTCCTTCGCTATAGAAGCACTCAGTTTCAGGCTTGGGTCCAGCTTTGGGCTTCTTCACGGGTGTGGCAACTTGCTTGCGATTCTTCTTGAAGTTCCCTTTCTTTCCCTCGCCCCTTTTCTTGAAACTAGTGTTCTTGTTAACCATGAACACTTGATGCTCTTTCTTGATTTCTACATTCGTCGATTTCAGCATCAGGAAGAGCTTGTGAATCGTTTTTGTTATCCCTTGCATATTATAGTACAACACGAAGTTCTAGTAGCTTGGTGATAGTGACTAGAGAACTTTGTCAATCACTATCTTATCAGGAAGATTAACTCCCACTTGATTCAAGCGATCGTAGTACCTAGACATTCTGAGTACATGCTCATTGGCTGAGCTATTCTCCTCCATCTTGTAGGCAAAGTACTTGTCATAGGTGTCATACCTCTTGACATGGGCATGATTCTAAAATACCAATTTTCAGCTCTTGGAACATCTCATATGCTCTGTGGCATTCAAAACATTTTTTAAGTCCCGGTTCTAAGCCGTAAAGCATGGCACACTAAACTATCAAGTAGTCATCCTATCGAGCTTGCAAAACGTTCATAATGACTGGATCTGCATCTGCTCCTGCAACAGGTTTGTCACCTAGCGGTGCATCAAGGACATAATTCTTCTATGCAGCAATGAGGATAATCCTCGGATCACGGACCCAGTCCGCATCATTGCTACTATCATCTTTCCACTTAGTTTTCTCTAGGAACATATCAAAAACATATAGGAGCTATATCGCGAGCTATTGATCTACAACATAGATAAGAAAAACTATCAAGACTAAGTTCATGATAAATTAAGTTCAATTAATCAAATTACTAATGAACTCCCACTTAAATAAACATCCCTCAAGTTTATCTAAGTGATACATGATCCAAATCAACTATCCCATGTCCGATAATCATGTGAGATGGGGGTAGTCATCAATGGTGAACATCTCTATGTTGATCATATCTACTCTATGACTCCTGTTCGACCTTTCGGTCTCCAGTGTTCCGAGACCATGTTTGTACATGCTAGGCTCGTGAAGTTTAACCCCAAGTATTCTAAATGTGCAAAACTATGTTACAACCATTGTATGTGAATGTAGAGTCTATCACACCCAGTCATCACGTGGTGTCGCGAAATGACGAACTGTAGCAACGGTGCATACTCAGGAAGAACACTTTTATCTTGAAATTAAGTGAAGGGATCATCTTATAATGCTACCGCCGTTCTAAACAAAATAAGATGCATAAAGGATAAACATCACATGCAATCAAAATATGTGACATGATATGGCCATCATCATCTTGTGCTTTTGATCTCCATCTCCAAAGCATCGTCATGATCTCCATCATCACCGGCTCAACACCTTGATCTCCATCGAAGCATCGAGGTTGTCACGCCAACTATTGCTTCTACAACTATTGCTAACGCATAGTGATAAAGAAAAGCAATTACATGTCGCTTGCACTTCATACAATAAAGAGACAACCCTAAGGCTCCTGCCAGTTGTCGATATTACAAAACATGATCATCTCATACATCAACATATATGACATCATATCTTGACCATATCACATCACAACATGCCCTGCAAAAACAAGTTAGACGTCCTCTAGTTTGTTGTTGCAAGTTTTACATGGCGGCTACAGGCTTCTAGCAAGAACCGTTCTTACCTATGTAGAAAACCACAACAGTGATTCACCAAGTTTGTTGTTTTAACCTTCTTCAAGAACCGGACGCAGTCAAATTTGATTCAACTAAAGTAGGATAAACAGACACCCACCAGCCACCTTTTATGCAAAACAAGTTGCATGTCAGTCGGTGGAACCGGTCTCATGTGCGTGGACTTGTAAGGTTGGTCCGAGCCGCTTCACCCCACAATGTCGCCGTATCAAAATAAGACGCTGGTGCTATGCAGTATGACTATCACCGCCCACAATCTTTGTGTTCTACTCGTGCATATCATCTACGCATAGACCTGGCTCGGATGCCACAGTTGGGAAACGTTGCATGAAAAACAAAAAAATTCTATGCACACGCAAGATCTATCCATGGAGATGCATAGAAACGAGGGGAGAGTGTGTCTACGTACCCTCATAGACCGTAAGGGGAAGCGTTTAACAATGCGGTTGATGTAGTCGAACTTCTTCGCGCTCCAACCGATCAAGTATCGAACGTACGGCACCTCCGTGTTCTGCACACGTTCAGCTCGATGACGTCCTTCGCCTTCTTGATCCAGCAAGGCAGCTAGGTAGTAGATGAGTTGGAGCAGCACGACGGCGTGGTGACGGTGATGGTGAAGTGATCTCCGCAGGGCTTCACCTAAGCACTAGGAAAATATGACCGGGGTGTAAACGGTGGAGGGGGCGCCGCACACGGCTAGGCAATTGTCTATTGTGTGCTAGGCGCCCCTTCCCACATATATATAGGTGGGGGGAGGTAGCCTGGAGGCGCCCCCCTTTCCTTTCTCACTTGAGGAGGGAAAGTAAGGAGGGGCCACTGATGAAGACATGTACCTAGGGTAGGGTCATAGGCCTGACCTAGACACCCTCCGCAAGGACACTGGCCTAAAGTCATAAGCATTCGAGGGATACCATCATTCACTCGATCGTAAACACTCCACTCGGAAGACTCAAGTTCACTCGACAAAGGAGCGAACACTCGACCGCGACAAGAATCACTCGACAGCTAGAATATCTAAGGTCACTCTGTATGGCAATGGTCCGGCGTTACCTTATAGACTTAATAGTCATTCATGTATCTTTATTGCTGACGTTATCAGCAACGTCCATCTTTATGTACCTTAAACCCTGTGTAATTAGGACTGGAGGGGTCCGACGCACTCTATATAAGCCACCCCCTCCTCCGGCACAAGGGTTCGCACCCCCTATAACTTCACACATATTCCAATCAACCGAGCCTTCGGGCACCGAGATGTAGGGATGTTACTTCCACCGCAAAGGGCCTGAACTAGTACATCTTGCGTGCACAATCTCATCGTAGCTAGGATCTTTCCTCTACATTCTTACACCCTACTTTACTGTCAGACTTAGAACCACGACAGTTGGTGCCCACCTTGGGGCAGGTGTCTTAGCGACTTTCCGGTGAGGTTGCAATTTTCTCGGATTCTTTTCATCATGGTTTCCGGCGGAGGTCTGGCTGAGGGCCATGAGATCCATCTCAACGCGCTCATCTTTATTGCCGACGACTCCGCCTAGCTTCAGGAAGCTCGTCTCGACATCGAGGCGCTCCCTGTCCGTGGAGCGATGCACTTTTGTGCGTGCGTTTGTGGTGTCCTGCTGTGGCAGCCATCGACCCATTATCGGTTGGCTCCCGCAGTATCCTCGCTCCCCGCTGTACGCCGTTGCAAGCGATTCGGTCGATCACGGATGCAGCGGTGGGTGAAGCACGCGGTGGCACGTCAGTCGGCCACCCCCTAAGTCGCGACAATTGAGCCCGACGAATCTCTCTACGGCCTGTTCGACCTGTCGACTGGCTCCGTCGAGACCTCGTCTGAGTGCGATAGCAGCGACCCCGCGGCAGAAGTCCTGATGGTCGACACGCCCCACAGCCCACCTGGCATGCGTCGCAACGGCGGCAATGAAGGCAGCAGCGAGCCGTCATGTATTCATTTAGAGTATCATCCCAGAACTCTCTCTTCTTAGCAGAGGGAGGAACTTCGCCACCGCAATATGGAGGCCCTGCACACGCTTGTTGTTGGAGAGACCTCTGAGGCTCGGGCCTTGGAGGCAGTGTGTTTGGCCACTTTGGCTGAGCGCACTCGTCTGGAGAATCTTCAGCGTTCACTCGACGAGCGTGTTCAGCGGCAAATCCCCGAGTCCAGTTGACAACAGCGGCAATTATTTCCACCAGAACCACAAGTATACTGCACTCTGATTCAGAATCTTATTGTTCCGGCTCGTATAGCAGAATCCATTCAGCTGTCCCAGTCAGAAGCTGGAAGAGGTTTAATGCAGATCAGAGCGCTGCTCTAAGCAGCAGGAGAGCAGAACACATCAGTTTCCCAGTCGCGCAACAGGATCCATAACAGGTCTGTGGTGGCTGATACCATCCAGTCGGCCCATATCCCAAGATCGCCTCCGCGGCGTGAGGGATGCGGGCATCGTCAAGGGTAGTATTTGGGTCGGAATCATGAGAAACAAGATCGTCGGCTCGACCGTGATTACCATCGTCGAGTGGCTACACCCCTCTAAGGGGCGAATCATATGTGCCCCGACACTATGATGATAGGCGCCCGTACAGCAAAGAGCGGAGAAGGCCGGTCGACCCAAGAGAGCCAGAGTTTGATGCAAGGTCAATTTTGGTGCAAGGTCTAGTGGACAGGAACCGAGCACAGAGAGAAGGGCAGGACAAAGATCGCCTGACTGTACACATGGTCCACGTTTCCGGTCCCGAGTGTTTTAGCAGAGCCATCAGAGGTGCGGTGATCCTTCCCAACTTCAGATTGGCGACTGGGGTTAGTAAGTTCACTGGAGAATCAAAGCCTGACACTTGGCTTGAAGATTACCGAGTGGCTGTGCAGATTTGCGGAGGAAATGATGAAGTTGCCATGAAGCATCTTCCATTGATGCTCGAAGGGTCAGCTAGAGCCTAGTTGAATCAATTAGCTCCAGGCAGTATTTTCAGCTGGGAAGAGTTGGCCCGAGTGTTTGTTAGAACGTTTGAGGGAACGTGCAAACGGCCGGCGGGATTGACTGAATTGCAGAACTACGTGCAAAAGCCGAATGAAACTTTGAGGGATTACATCCAGAGATGGACCACTCTACACCACACTATAGAGAATGTGTCTCATCATCAAGCAGTGTGCGACTTCAAGGAGAGCGTTCGGTACCGGGAGCTCAACCTAAAATTCTGTCCGACAGGAGACATGTATCTGAATCGAATGATGGAGATAGCCACTCGGTATGCCAATGGCAAAGAAGAAGACTGACTCCGCAGTGGTAAGAGTAAACCGGTTGGCCAGGACACCGGAGGAGGAAATTCCAATCGAATGCAGAAGCGCAAAGCAGAGCCAGCAGCACCTGGAGAGGTTGCAGTGGCAACCCAAGGAAAGGCTAAAGGAAAGCCTAAAGGGTGCTGGACTCCTAAGAAGGTGAAATATGCGGCCGGTAACAATGTGTTGGATTTACCATATCACATTCACATTAAGAAGGATGAAGAGGGAAATCTCATCTATCCTAAGCATACCACTCGGCAGTGCCAAATCCTTATACAGCAGTTCAGGAAAAAGCAACCCAGTGAGAAGGAAAAAGAGTCTGATAAAGATGAGGACAAAGAAGAGGATGATGATGGTTTTCCCAATATTAACTCCACTTTGGTGATTTTTGCTGATGTTGAAAGCAAAAGTCGACTGAAAGTCATCAACAGAGAAGTGAACATGGTCGCTCTGGCAACACCGACATATCTGAAGTGGTCAAAGACCCGCCACACGTTGCCACCCCTGGGAGGCAAGCGTTGGTGGTTGACCCGGTCATTGGAGGCACCCGAGTGACCAAAGCTTTGATGGATGGTGTTAGCGGATTGAACATCTTGTATGCTGAGACCCTCCGTGGGATGGGCATTCCGATGTCCAAGCTCAGTGAGAGTAACATGCGGTTTCACGGAGTTATACCAGGGAAGAAGGTAGATTCACTCGGCCAGATCACCCTTGATGTGGCTTTCGATGATTCAAAGAATTACCGGAAGGAAAAGTTGACATTTGAAGTCGTGGATTTTCATAGTGCCTATCATGCTATCTTGGGTAGGACCGCGCATGCCCGTTTCATGGCTCGACTATGTTATGTGTATCTCAAGCTCAAGATGCCTGGCCCTAGAGGCGTGATTACAGTCACTGGTAATCGGCAGCGAGCAGAAGAGTGCTTCCAGAAGGGCTCAAAGATTGCCGATGAATAGATGGCAGTAATTGAAATGGAGGAATACAAGAAGATGACAGATCCGAGTGATTTGTTGAGAGCTAAGAAGCCTGCTTCAGAGTCTACATTTAAGTCGACTGGTGCCAAAGTCTGTTCGTATTGACCCGACTGATCCCAATGCTGGTCCAACTCATATATCAACAACACTCGACAGCAAATAGGAAGAAGCGCTCATCTAGTTCCTTCGTGAGAACTGGGACATCTTTGCATGGAAACCTTCTGACATGCTAGGTGTACCCAGGGATCTGGCTGAGGACCATTTGCGAGTCGACCCAAAATTTAAACCTGTGAAAGAGTATCCCCGTCTGTCCGCCGTGGAAAAGCGAAAGGCGATTGGTGAAGAAGAGGCTCGGCTTCTGGCAGCCGAGTTCATCCGAGAGATTTACCATTCCGAGTGGCTCACCAATGTCATCATGGTTCCCAAGAAAGATGATTCACTACATATGTGCATTGACTTCAAGCACATCAATCAGGCCTGCCCGAAGGATCATTTTCCTCTACCCCGCATCGACCAAATAGTCGACTCGACTGCGAGATGTGAGCGACTGTCCTTTCTGGATGCATATTCCGGGTATCATCAGATCCGACTGTATGGGCCCGATGAAATAAATATAGCCTTCATCACCCCATTCGAATGCTTTTGCTATGTTACCATGCCCTTTGGTCTCAAGAATGCTGGCGCCACATTCATTCGCATGATATAGAAGTGCCTGCTCACTCAAATCAGTCGGAATGTGAAGGCATACATGGATGACATCGTGGTTAAGTCACGTAAAGTTTCCGACCTACTGACTGACCTCACTGAAACCTTTGCTAATCTGAGAAGATATGATATCAAGCTTAACCCGTCAAAGTGTACATTTGGAGCTTCAGGTGGCAAGTTACTCGGTTTCCTTGTTTTCGGAATCGATGCAAACCCAGAGAAAGTCGACGCAATTCTCCGAATGAAGTGCCTCGTGCGCATACACGACGTTCAGAAGCTTACTGGTTGTTTGGCCGCCTTGAGTCGATTCATCTCTCGTCTCGGTAAAAAGGCATTACCTCTTTACCGATTGATGATGAAATCTGATAAGTTCAAGTGGACTCCTGAAGCTGACGCAATGTTTGCAGAGCTCAAAACCCTGCTTTCCACCCAGCCGGTGCTCGATGCTCCTGCTAGCAAGGAGCCTTTGTTGCTTTATATTGCAGCCACTGGACAAGTTGTCAGTACAGTACTCACGGTCGAGCGGGAAGAAGAAGGTAAAACCCATAAAGTTCAGCGCCCAGTGTACTATATTTTTGAAGTCTTAACTCCATCCAAGCAGAGGTATCTGCATTACCAAAAGTTGGTCTATGGAATTTTCTTGACTGCGAAGAAGGTGGCACATTATTTCTCAGATCACTCCATCACAGTCGTCAGTGACGCTCCATTGTCAGAAATTCTGAACAACAGAGATGCAACTGGTCGAGTGGCAAAGTGGGTGATTGAACTCCTTCCATTGGATATCAAGTTCGAGGCAAAGAAAGCAATCAAAGCCCAAGAAATAGCAGATTTCCTCGTCGAGTGGATTGAACAACAACCGACTCAAGTCCAGTCGGAACATTGGACTATGTTCTTTGATGGGTCCAAAATGTTGAGCGGTTCTGGTGCTGGAGTTGTTCTAGTGTCCCCGCGAGGCGACAAACTTAGCTATGTCCTTCAGATTCACTTTGATTCCTCCAACAATGAGGCTGAGTATGAAGCTCTTTTGTATGGGTTGCGAATGGCCATTTCACTCGGCATCCGTCGCCTAATGGTCTTCGGCGACTCGGATTTGGTGGTTAATCAAGTAATGAAATAGTGGGATGTTAGAAGCCCGGCTATGACTGGCTATTGCAATGCAGTTAGAAAGTTGGAAAATAAGTTCGAAGGTTTAGAGCTCCACCATATTCCCCGATTGAAGAACCAAACAACGGATGACCTGGCTAAGATAGGTTCTAAGCGAGGGTCCATTCCCAGCAATGTGTTCTTAGAGCATCTTCACACACCATTAGTCTAGGAAGATCCCTTCACGGAAGAGCCCCCGCAACCTAAGAGTTCCACTGATCTGATTGAAGTTGAAGTCCCAACTGTGGTCGACCTAGTCATGGATGTTTTGGTCGTCGTTCCTGAGTGGACTGTCCTGTACACCGCATATATTCTCGGGAAAGAGCTGCCAGAAGAGGAAGATGAAGCGCGACAGATCGTCCGTCGATCCAAGGCCTTCACCATGAAAAGTGGTCAACTGTACAGAGAAAGTGTGACTGCAGTTGCTCAGCGATGCATTACCCCAGAAGAAGGTCGAATGATCCTCAATGATATCCACTCGGGGACCTGTGGTCACCATGCGTCCTCACGGACAATCGTGGCCAAAGCATATAGAGCAGGTTTTTACTGGTCGCGAGCAAATGAAATGGCAAAGGAAATAGTCGACAAATGTGAAGGTTGCCAGTTCTATTCCAACTTATCTCACAAACCCGCCTCAGCCCTGAAAACCATTCCACTCGCCTGGCCATTTGCCATTTGGGGGTTGGATATGGTTGGACCCTTGAGGACTGGCAGAAGTGGTTTCACTCACCTAATTGTTGCAGTCGACAAGTTTACTAAATGGATTGAAGCCACGCCCATCAAAAGCCTCGATTCGAGCACTGGCGTCAGCTTCGTCAGGGGGCTAACATTCAAGTTTGGAGTCTCGCACAGCATCATCACAGACAATGGATCAAACTATGATTTAGATGAATTCAGAGCTTTCTGTGCTTCCCAAGGCACTCGGGTCGATTATGCTTCAGTCGCTCACCCTCATTCGAACGGACAAGTAGAAAGAGCAAATGGTTTGATCCTCCAAGGATTGAAGCCTAGGCTGATGCGAGATCTCAAGCATGCGGCTGGTGCTTGGGTAGATGAGTTACCATCAGTACTGTGGGGACTGAGGACAACACCGAATCGGTCGACTGGTCGGACTCCCTTCTTCCTGGTCTATGGGATCGAAGCCGTACTACCAACTGATTTGCTTCATAATGCCCCACGAGTGGAACTCTTCTCAGAAGCTGAAGCAGAACAAGCCCGTCAAGATGATGTTGACCTTCTGGAATAGGAAAGAGAGATGGCGCTGATCCGGTCGACCATCTATCAACAAGATCTGCGGTGTTTTCATGCCAGAAACGTCAGGGGTCGAGCATTTCAGGAAGGAGACCTAGTTCTCCGAGTGGACCAGCAACGACCACACAAGCTCGCCCTTGCCTGGGAAGGCCGCTTCATCATCACCAAAGTGCTTGACAATGGTGCATATCACCTGTACGATGTGGAGCACAAGAAAGACGAGCCACGCGCCTGGAATGCGGAGCTTCTCCGCCACTTTAACACTTAATCATTCAGATTGTTGAGATGTAATAAGAAGTACCTTTCAGTTTGTTTATCAAAGACAAGGCTTTGCAGTCTCCTATATGATTGTTGTTTCTTATGCATGTGTCCAAAATCCCCCAATGGGTGGCTTAGCTGCGAACCTGATTCGCCTAAGTTCCAAAAATTAAAATCCCACCGAATGGAGAGCATGTCTCCCATTCGGGGGTTTAGCTGCGAACCTGATTCGCCTAAGTTTAAAAATCCTACCGAGTGGTGAGCAACCCTCCCACTCGGGGGCTTAGCTGCAGTCCAGTACTCGCCTAAGTTTCAAACATCCTACCGAGTGGTGAGCAACCCTCCCACTCGGGGGCTTAGCTGCAGTACAGTACTTGCCTAAGTTTCAAAAATCCTATCGAGTGGTGAGCAACACTCCCGCTTGTGGCTTAGCTGCAGTCAAGTACTCGCCTAAGTTTAATAAATCCTACCGAGTGGTAAGCAACCCTCCCACTCGGGGGCTTAGCTGCAGTCAAGTACTCGCCTAAGTATAAAAAATCCTATCGAGTGGTGAGCAACCCTCCCACTCGGGGGCTTAGCTGCAGTCCAGTACTCGCCTAAGTTTAAAAAAAATCCTACGAAGTGGTGAGCAACCCTCCCACTTGGGGGCTTAGCTGCAGTCCAGTACTTGCCTAAGTTTAAAAAATCCTACCGAGTGGTGAGCAACCCTCCCACTCGGGGCTTAGTTGCAGTCCAGTACTCGCCTAAGTTTAAAAAATCCTAATGAGTGGTGAGCAACCCTCCCACTCGGGGGCTTAGCTGCAGTCCAGTACTCGCCTAAGTATAAAAAATCCTACCGAGTGGTGAGCAACTCTCCCACTCGGGGGCTTAGCTGCAGTCCAGTAGCCACCTAAGTTTAAAAACATGCTCCATCCTTATCCGCAAGGACGGCGAGGTGCAGGTCGACCATGATCTGTCCTTGGAGCTTCGACACAAATACAACGTCCGCTCCATCCTTATCCGCAAGGACGGCGAGGTGCAGGTCGACCGTGATCTGTCCTTAGAGCTTCGACACAAATACAATGTCCGCTTGATCCTTATCTGCAGGGAGGGCGAGGTGTAGGTCGACCACGATCTGTCCTTGCAGCTTCGACACAAATACAACGTCCGCTCCATCCTTATCCGCAGGGACGATGAGGTGCAGGTCGACCATGATCTGTCCTCGGAGCTTCGACACAAATACAACATCCGCTCCATACCAATCCGCAAGGACGACGAGGTGCAGGCCATGGGAAACACCAAGTACCTCTGCCCATGATACACTCTACTGAGCTACCTCACAAAGTTAGTAGCAACTCAAACTGAAGAAACAAGTTCTACTCAAAGAGTCAAAAGATCCAAAAGCAGCCAAGTTCAGATAAATCCTACAAGGTTCCAGATAGCAGTTCAAGGTACTCGAGCATCAGGCCTGAAGAAGTTTAAAAGGTTACAAAAACCACTCGGCATACCGAGGCATATTTAATCGGACCATAAAAAGTTTGTTCACTCCGTGGGAGGACTGACAGGCTCGACGAATTCGTCCAAGTTGATTCCATCTGCAATCCGAGTGGCGGCGGCAATAAAGATTTCCATGAAGGACTAGAAGCACTATAAAAAAAGACACATCCGTGACATTTTGGGCCGAACGAATTTTTTTCTGTCATACATATGACACTTCTATGACGATAATTGTGACAAAACCCGGTATCATCATAGATGTGGTGGGCTCCTACTTCTATGAAAAAAAATCATGACAGAAAATGGGCTTTTCGTCCTGGGCGGGCCGGAGACGCAGCTGCATGACATTCTTTGGGCTGTCCATGATGGAAAAAATCATGGTAGAAGCGAGGGGGAGGAAAATTTCGGGGAGTTCCCGGTTACGGTGGGAGGTCGGGGGCCGAGCGATGTGCATTTCTCTTGTACATGTACGCGTGTGTGTGCGAGGCGTTGGCTCTAACTGAACCCGAGCGAGCCGTTGGGCTCTAACTGAACCCGAGTGATTGCACTGCAGGCTACGCATTACTGAACTCGAGCGATCAATCGATGGATGTTAACTGAACCTGATCAAGTGATTCCTTCGCTAATGCTGCTAACTGAAGCCGATCGATGCTGCCCTTGGGATGAACAGTGAGTGTTGTGGGGGGGGGGGGTTTGGATGAACAGTGAGCGGTGGCGTTGCCTCTGGATGAACAGGACCCCGTGGTGTGGTGGAGGGCTGGATGAACAGTAGACGGTGGAGGGGTGGTTGAACAGGACCCCGTGGTGTGGAGGGCTGGATGAACAGTAGATGGTGGATGGGTGGTTGAACAGTAGCGGGTGGAGTAGCGCGCGGTGGAGGCTGGATGAACAGGAGCCCGTGGAGGCTGGAGGAGGTCGACGGTGGAGATGAACAGTACCCCGTGGAGTCCCGTTTTACGGTACGCCACACCCCTCCCAATGAACAAGACCCCCGTTTCGACCGTAGGATGTCTGTTTCGTCCGTTTTGCGGTACGATACACCCATTCCGATCAACAGGACCCCCGTTTCGACCATAGGAGGTCTCTTTCGTCCGTTTTGCGGTACGCCACACCCCTCCTGATCAACAGGACCCCTGTTTTGACCGTAGGAGGTCCGTTTCCTCCGTTTTGCAATACGTCAGACCCCTCCCGATCAACAGGACCCCGTTCAGGCCTTGTTTCCATCGCCTGTTCCGTCCAAGCCCTCCTGATGAACACGACCACGCATTCTGTTCCGACCTAGCCAGTTGGCTCCCACGCATTCTGTTGCCTCCCGATGAACATGACACATTCCGTTGCCTCCCCATGAACATGATGCTTTCCGTTGCCTCCCCATGAACACGATGACGACGCTGCCTCCCCATGAACACGACGACGACGCTGTTTCTCCGTTCTGACCCAGCCATGTACACGAGCCCTGGCCGTACGTATGCGCGAGTAGGCGTTCGAGACCCTGCCCGTATGTACGTACGTGGCCGTATTTTCTTTCTTGCACC
This sequence comes from Triticum urartu, assembly GCF_003073215.2. NCBI lineage: Eukaryota > Viridiplantae > Streptophyta > Magnoliopsida > Poales > Poaceae > Triticum > Triticum urartu. The sequence goes on from NC_053022.1 coordinate 333,853,771, forward strand.
CTGGCCGCTGTACATGCGTGTACATGCTACGTGCGCGCCTCTACTACGACATGTGCGTGCCTCTACTACGACATGTGCGCGCCTCTACATCGACCAGTATATATGTACGTACACGTTCGCGACCAGAATGACAACGCTATGTATGCTTCGACCAGGTGGGTCCCGACTGTCAGGCACTTCCTTGCGTGCGAAGATGTAGCTGGTGGGTCCCAACAGTCAAGGGGGCGAATCGTTTTGTTTTTTGCCCGGACGCACTTCCTTGCGTGCGAAGGTGTAGCTGGTGGGTCCCAACGGTCAGGGGAAACATTTTTTTGCGAAATACGGTGGCCCGTTCGGTGGGTCCCCGCTGTCAGGTGGAGGAATAATTATTTTGCACATAATAAGGAGGCACTTCCTTGCTGCGACCGTGGACCCAGCTGCCAGCCTCTCCACGTACATTCCACGTCCGATGGAAGCCGTTCCTTGACCACGTTGACCACGTCGCGCCGAGAGCACCAGGGCGGTGGATGACGGCAAGGCCTAGGAAGGGGACGACGCAGAGCCGGGGAAGACGCGGCAGTTTATGCCCACGCGTAGTGGAGTACGACGGTTCACTGGTTCACTTTGGTGTGATGCTGCCGTCGCCGCAGAATAACAGGGGGTGTGGGTGCGTAGAGGGATGACCTGGCCATCGGTGGGAGTAGTAGGGGGCGGTGAGGCCTCCGCCGCATCACATACGGCCACGGGAGGCAGGAGCACGAGGCACGACCGACACTGGTTTGGGCGGCTGGAGCAAGAAGACCAGAGGTTGAAGAAGCACTACGGCCGTTGGATGGACATCGTATGGTCACTGGAGCTAGAATCGTGCATATATTGACTAACTTGACAAAGCCCTCCGTCCCGGTCAACTTAGTAGGCCCACAAGTCAGCCTGCCACTATACCGGGTCCCAGCTAACAAGGGGAGTATTCATTTTTTTGTGCGTAATAAGGAGGCACTTCCTTGCGTGCAAAGATATAGCTGGTGGGTCCGAGCTGTCAGCGGCGGTAACGTTTTTTTCGCGAAATACAAAGGACCTTTTGGTGGGTCCCTGATGTCAGGTGGAGGAATCATTATTTTGCACGTAATAAGGAGGCATTTCATTGCGTGCGGCCGTGGACCCAGCTGTCGGCCTCTCCAAGTACATTCCACTTTAGATGCATGTCGGTCGTTGACCACGTTGACCAGGCCGCGCCGAGAGCACCTGGGCGGTGGACGACGGCGAGGCCTAGGAAGGGAACGGCACGGAGGCAGGGAAGACTCGGCAGTTGTTTCCCACGCGGAGGGGAGTACGACTGTAGGAGGGTTTACTGGTTCGTCTGCCGTCGCCGGAGAATAACATCAGGTGTGGGTGAGTAGAGGGATGGCTAGGCTAGCGATGGGAGTACGGTGTGGCGGTGAGGCCTGCGCAGTAGCACAGCCGGCCGCGGGGAGGAGGGAGCAGGCAGTCCTCCCACCGGCGCTTGTTTGAGCGGCTGGAGCAGGAAGAGCAGAGATTGAAGAAGCACAACGGCCGTTCGATGGACATCCAACAGTCACTGCTTGTGCGTCAACCTTTTTTTAGGAAAGCCTCAAATCTATGGAAAACAGCATACAACCCATTTGCTAATTCTTAAGGATTTTTTGGAGCCCATATTCTTTTTGGTAGCATTACAGCCCATATTTTGGCCACGGATAAAAAACTATACGAATTTTTGCATATTTCGGTGCGGTCCGAACTGTTTTAAATCCTGAAATTTTGACTCACATTCAAACTGATTTTAAAAATAAATGTATATCAATATAAAATCCAACAAATTCTCCATGCATAAAAATTAATGTAATTTAGAATCTCGAAATGAAAAAAAGATATTTGAAACTAATTGCCGGTTTGATGTGTTTTAAAAATGTACAGCCCATTTCTCATTACTGATGGGCCATTTTCTCGGCCAGTCGAATGAAAGCTCTCCTCGTCTTGAAAGATTTACAGCCCAACAGGCCTAACAAAGCGACTTACTTGGCAAATCACAAGAAAACTAGGCTGTGGCCGTGGACCCAGCTGTCAGTCCATTTGTTTTTTTAGTCCATTTGGTGGGCTGGGTGAAACAATGATGTAGCATCTATGCAGCCCAATTAAATCCAATTTGCATTTTTCTCGAAATCCGCGGACTTGCTGGGCTGGGTGAAAATATCATGTTGGGCTAGACGGAGAAATGTTATAAAAACATAAACACATGATTGCACGTTAGTAAAATCTTTGCAAGCTTATGTGCGCAATCACTAGGAGTTAACTTGCCAAGTTATATATAAACAATTATTATTATTATTTTGTAAGAACTTTCAACTTACGAAATAAAATATCATTTTAATTTGATGAGTTAATAGTACATGGGGTATTATTATTTTTTAGGCTAGACGTGGGACAGTTGAGTTGGTTCTAGGGGAAAGTACTGGAAGAAAACTCAGTTTACATCGAAAAAGAAAGTGGGAGAAAATTCAGAGACCTGCTGGGTCCACCTGAGGAGGGGAATATGTTAGGAGGAAGGAGATTCAAAGCACGGCAGCCGAGTGAACTAGTTTTTTTATGGACAAGTGAACTAGTTTAGATACATAAGCAAATAGCCACTAAAAAAGAAATCAGGTTAATGGGTTCTTAAAAGAAATATTTCGGACAAAATAGATAATTACGACACATAGGCTAATGCATGAAACACTCAGATGATAAAGGTGCTTATAAATAGATAAAGTACAACATCTAGACCTTCCTGGCATGCTTGATCATGACTCTGCGGCTGTCCGTGTACTCGTCGGTTACGGGAAGCAGACACGCCCTCATGTCCAAGATCTGCCTGTACATGTCTGTAACACCCCGGATATGATTTGCCTAATATGTAATCCAACTCTTGCCGTTTCCGGCGTTAAGTTATTTTATTTTCTCGGGTTCGGGTTTTTGTCTCCGTGTGTTGTTGTCGTTGTCATGCATCTCATATCATGTCATCATGTGCATTGCATTTGCATACGTGTTCATCTCATGCATCCGAGCATTTTCCCCGTTGTCCGTTTTGCATTCCGGTGCTCCGTTCTCCTCCGGTGGTCATTTCTACCTTTCTTTTGTGTGTGGGGATTAAACATTTCCGGATTTGACCGAGACTTGCCAAGCGGCCTTGGTTTACTACCGGTAGACCGCCTGTCAAGTTTCGTACCATTTGGACTTCGTTTGGTGCTCCAACGGTTAACCGAGGGACCGAAAAGGCCTCGTGTGTGTTGGAGCCCAACACCCCTCCAAGTTAGCCCAAAACCCACCAAAACCCTCTCCATCATCTAGAGCGTTCGATCACGATCGCGTGGCTGAAAACCGCACCTCATTTGGACTCTCCTAGCTCCCTCTATGCCTATTTAAAGACCCCCTCCGAGATCCACGTTTCTTCTTCCCCCCGAAACCCTAAAAAACCACCTCGCGCCGTGCCGGACACGTCCGTCCCCGGCCGGACAACGTCCGCCGCCGCCTCCGGCCAGCCGGGGCGCACCACGTGGCAACCCGGCGCCAGCCACGGCCGCGGCCCGCGGAAGCCCGCTGCCGGCCCTCTCCACCGCGCCACCAGGCCGCCTCCCCGCGCCTTCTTCGCCCCGCCGCCCGACGCCACTGCCCCGCCACCTTCACCTCGCCGGCCGGCGCCGCCACGCCGCCGCGGCTCGCCTCGCCGCCGACCTCGTCACCGCGCCGCCCAAGCGCCGGCGCCGCCTCGCCCGCCTCGACGCCGGCGACCGCCGCCTCCTCGCCTCCCCGCCTGTTCCGGCCGGCCTCCCTTGCTCCGACCGCCCTCGTCAACTCCGGTGAGCAATCCGGCGAACCTCGAAGTCCATGCGGCCAGATCTGGATTCGGATCCCGTCTCGGTTGACTTTTATCCCCGAAACCCTAATATTTTGCCCATGTTCATCATGTCGTAACTCCGCATCCGTAGCTCCGTTTTAAGCATATAGCATATCAAAATGTTCGCCTCAGAGAGGACATCATTTCATCTCATTGCATCATTTTCATTTGAGTTCATCTTGATGGCTGAAATGCTGTTGGAAGAGTGCTATTTGAGATAATGGTCAGATCTGCTTCTCCAATTAGATATTTGTCATTTTTGCCATGATTATTGTGTGCATGATATGCCCCTGAGCTCTACATGTGTTTTGTTATATGTTTTGCCATCTATCCAGAGGTGCAACCCATGTATTTTTGTGATGTGTGTGGTGACTAGAACAAGCTTGCAAAGTGGGGCGTTCGTTAATGCTGATTTCAGGGACTTAGCATATCCACTAAGTCCTTGGACTGTTTATGTCAATATGCCATATGTTCATGTTGTTTCCTAGTGATCCGTGCCTCTTTTGAGGATGATCAGTAAGGATGTTTTGTTAATCATGTAGTTCTCTATCCATCCATGTCTTTGTTTGCAATTATGGAGCAGCCTAGCTTGAGGCAATTGAGCTCTACTTTTGCTATTTCGTGAATCTGGGCAGATTGTCTACTTGTTAGCAATTTTGCCGAGGATGTTGTAGTTGATCCGTGCATGCTATGCTATTGTTCTGGCCATGTCTACCTTGTATTTTGTGTATTATTGATGGGTGTATGCTTAGTTTGTCATGACTTGCTCTGTAGTGAGCGCATCGAGCTCGTAAACATGCCTAATTGATATCTGTTTCAGCATGCTCCAGTTTTCACCAAGTCTGAGAACTGATTATGTTTTGGCCATGTTCACATGCTTGCAAATGTATTTTATGATCCCTTTTGGCTCAAGGTCACTAAGAGACCTTTGTTAAGCTATTTGAGTAGCTCCATGGCATGTTTTACTTTTCCATGTTCAGGTCTGGTAGCATATAGTTTTCATGCTCCAAAGTGGGCTACCTGATCTGAAATTCCAGACAAGTGTTAATTTCACTAAGTCTGAAATCTGTTTACCAAATGCGTTTTTGCCATGCTTGTTTGAACCTGTTAATGGATGAATTGGCCGTAGCTCAGTGCTAGTCTTTTGTTAAGCACCATTAGTGGATCTCTGCCATGTATTTTGATGCCATGTTTGGGTGCCTTAGCATGTTCATCTTGTTGCATTTAGATGGCTACTTGCTGTAAATCGCAGAACGTGGTCATATTTGAATTGCTTGCCATTTCCAAACCGTAACTCCGATTCCGGCATTCTTTATATCGTTTTCAAGCGATTTAATCTCACCTTTCCAGTGGAACACTTGGATTTCCAAGTTGAGGCCAGGTTCATGCATTCCTTGTCAAATCTTGCATATGCATCACATATTGCATCCCGCATAGCATATCATCTTTGCATCATATTGTTTGAGCTTTGCACGTGGTTGATTGCGTTCTGTTTGCTTGTTTGTCTTGTTTGGGTAGATCCGGGAGACGAGTTCACTAACGAGGAGCCCGTTGAGTTTGCTTTCGAGGATCCAGTCAACTCTGTCAACTTTGCAGGCTAGATGATCATACCCTCGAAATCACTACTATCTTTGCTTTGCTAGATGCTCGCTCTTTTGCTATGCCTATGCTACGATGCCTACCACTTGCTTATCATGCCTCCCAAATTTCCATGTCAAACTTCTAACCCACCATGTCCTAGCAAACCGTTGATTGGCTATGTTACCGCTTTGCTCAGCCCCTCTTATAGCGTTGCTAGTTGCAGGTGAAGATTGGAGACCGTTCCTTGTTGGAACATTATTTACTTGTTGGGATATCATTATATTGCCTTGTTATCTTAATGCATCTATATACTTGGTAAAGGGTGGAAGGCTCAGCCTCTCGCCTAGTGTTTTGTTCCACTCTTGCCGCCCTAGTTTCCGTCATAACGGTGTTATGTTCCCGGATTTTGCGTTCCTTACGCGGTTGGGTGATAATGGGAACCCCTTGATAGTTCGCCTTGATTAAAGCTTTTCCAGCAATGCCGAACCTTTGTTTTACCATTTGCCACCTAGTCTCTTATTCCCTTGGGTTTCCGGAGCCCGAGGGTCATCTTATTTAAACCCCCCCGGGCCAGTGCTCCTCTGAGTGTTGGTCCAACCTAGAGCCCCTTGCAGCGCCACCTCAGGGAAACTCGAGGGCTGGTTTTAGTTATATGGATTTCTTATCCGGTTGTGCCCTGAGAACAAGATATGTGCAGCTCCTATCGGGATTTGTCGGCACATTCGGGCGGTGTTGCTGGATTGGTTTTAACTTGTCGAAGTGTCTTGAAGAACCGGGATACCGAGTCTGATCAGAATGTCTCGGGAGAAGGTCTATTCCTTCGTTGACCATGAGAGCTTGTCATGGGCTAAGTTGGGACTCCCCTGCAGGGATTTGAACTTTCGAAAGCCGTGCCCGCGGTTATGGGCAGATGGGAATTTGTTAATGTCCGGCTGTAGATAACTTGAACCTTAACTTAATTAAAATGAATCTACCGTGTGAGTTACCGTGATGGTCTCTTCTCGGCGGGGTCCGGGAAGTGAACACGGTGTTGGAGTAATGCTTGCCGCAGGTTGCCTTCTAGTTACTCGTTCGTGCTTTGCCTCCTCTTCTCGCTCTCTTTTGCAAATAGGTTAGCCACCATATATGCTAGTCTCTTGCTGCAGCTCCACATATTTACCTTGCCTTACCTATGAGCTTAAATAGTCTTGATCGCGAGGGTGCGAGATTGCTGAGTCCCTGTGGCTCACAGTTTACTTCCAAACCAGATGCAGGGCCTGATGATTCCGTTCCAGATGACGCGCTTGAGCTCAAGTGGGAGTTCGACGAGGACTCACGCCGATACTACGTGTCTTTCCCTGATGATCAGTAGTGGTGCCCAGTTGGGGTGATCGGGACCGTGTCGCATGTTGGGTTATCTTTTATTTTGGCGCCGTAGTCGGGCCATGAGTGCTTGATTGATGTAATGCTATTTATGTACTTTGATTGACGTGGCGAGTGTAAGCCAACTATGTATCTCCCCTTTGATTATCTATATTACATGGGATGTTATGAAGATTGCCTAACTTGCGACATTGCTTTCAATGCGGTTATGTCTCTAAGTCGTGCCGTGACACGTGGGAGCTATAGCCGCATCGAGGGCGTTACAAGTTGGTAATCAGAGCCTTCCCCAACCTTAGGAGCCCCCATTGCTTGATCGTTTTTAGCAGCCGTTGTTGAGTCTAGAAAAATGTTTTGAGTCATTTAGGAATTATATATCGGAGAGTTTAGGAATTCTTTTTACTCCCCAGTCTCCTCATCGCTCTGGTAAGGCATCCTGACGTAGAGTTTTGACTCTTCTCTTCTCAAATTTCACTAAAAAAATTTTAGGATCACGCGGGTATCTTGGAATCGTTCCGATGGTTTGGTGACAAGAACATTTTTCTTGGTGCCTCCTGTCTTTAGGGGTTGTGACAGTGTCCCGGGGAGTTGAGCTCCGAGGTGTTGTCGTCACAATTTTATCATTGCAGTTCTGGAATACCTGAGTTTAGTACGCCGACATCGAAAATCTCTTTTATGCAGTTCGTTGGTGAGATAACCTCGACGCCACCCAGTACTGGGGCGGGAGTTCGGGAGTATCGCCATAACTTGTATAACTGATGCTTTTCGAAGGTTGAGGTAGATGGTTTCCGAAGTTTTCTCGGTTATGTGTTGAAGGATGGATACAGCTGGATGTAGGATTTGCTAGATTTGGGTGAGATATTATGCTTCCCCTATATCCCCAACACCTGATTGCATAACCGGAAAGGTTCGGGAGTTTCATAGGTGGGAATTCTTGTAGCTCTAGTTCTTCTTCCACGGATATTTGGTTTGAGATTGGGATTTCTTACCGAGTATTCGTTCTTGATCCGTACCTTGTTGATTTATTCCTCTACCTAAATTCTAAGTGGCTTCTCAATTTATGGATATGTGACCATTTCAAGTGGAATGCATTCGTTCATTTTGTTCGGATGTGAAGACTATATGTTGCAATTTTCATCCCGTTTGATTCAGCTTCATTTTATCTGTTAATGTGCTAATGGTTGTCACCCTATACAGGATGGCTCCCGCTAAGAGCACCAATCAGAATCAGAATCAGGATCCGCCACCACCTCCACCTCCTCCGGAGGCATGGCAAGCTGTGATGGCCGCAACCAATGCAAACACACAGTTGATCATGCAAATTCTTCAAGAGCGTAATCAAGGCAACCAAGAGAACCAATGCAACAATCAGAATCACTTTGCTACACTCAACCAGTTCCTTGCGAACGGGCCAAAGACTTTCAGCAATTGTGTGGAGGCAACCGATGCTGACGATTGGCTCGTGGATCTATGCAAGCATTTCGAGTGCAGTAACATCAGGCCTGAGGACTTTGTCAAGTTCGCTTGCTTCCAACTGAAAGATCAAGCTGCAGAATGGTTCCAGCAGTACAAGGATTCCAGAGGAGGCCGTGTGATTACCTGGGATGAATTCCGTCAAGCCTTCAAAGCTCATCATATTCCTCAGAGCGTGGTTGAAAGCAAGCATGAGGAATTCCGCAACCTGAAGCAAGGCTCTTTGTCTGTCTATGACTACAACAAGTTGTTTCAGAAGCTCGCCCGCTTTGCTAAGCAGGACGTCCCCGACGAGAAGAGCATGATATACCAGTCCAGGGGTGGTCTCAGGGAAGAAATCCAGCTAGCTCTTGTCCTCTTTGAGCCCTTGAGGTACGATGAGTTCTACAACATGGCATTGAAGCAAGAGGCCGCTCAACTGAGGTGTGATGCTTCCAAGAAGCGAGTCAGAGATGCTACTCCTTCTTCCTCTACTCAAGTGGCCAAGCAGCAGATGTATTGGCTTCCTCCTCCTCCGTCCCGTCAGCTGTATCAGCAGAAGAGCAAAGGTGGCAGTGGATCTTCCCACCCACCCAACCGTGGCTTTCAGAACAAGACTTCATCTCAAGCTCCAAGATCGAGTGCTCCGTATCACCGTCCGCTTTCAGAGGTCACGTGCAACAAGTGCCAACGGAAGGGTCACTATGCCAACAAATGCTTCAATCAGAGGCGTCTTCCTCCTCCTCCTGTGAGATCGGCAAGTACAACTGTGGTCAAGCATAACCCCAAGTACGCCAAGGTCAATATGGTCAATGCAGCTCAGGCAGAGGACTCGTCAGATGTCATCATGGGTAACCTTCCTATTAACGATATTCCTGCAAGAGTTCTTATTGACACTGGTGCATCGCATTGTTTCATCTCGAGACCTTTTGCATCTAAGCATGATTTTGTTACTCAAGTGTTGTCGAAACCGTTGGCTATTGTCTCTCCGGCCCGTCAAATGACATCTCGAGTATGTGTTCCGGATGTTATAATCACTTTGGGTGACTATAAGTTCTTGTCTTCTCCAAACGTTCTTGGTGACTCGGACATTGATCTTATTCTCGGAATGGATTGGCTTTCTAAGCACAAGGCTCAGCTTGATTGTGCAGCCAGGCAGATTCAATTGACTCATTCGTCTGAGGATGTAATTGTCTTTGACGCTTGTGATGATACCATCCGTCTATTTTCTCTCAATGAGAAGGGTGAACTGGATGCTATCTTGCAGATTCCAGTCGTTTGCGAATATCAAGACGTCTTTCCAGAAGAGCTTCCAGGAATGCCTCCGCACAGGCCAGTTGAATTCGTCATCGATCTTGAGCCTGGCACGGAACCTGTGTGCAAGAGTCCTTACAAGCTCGGACCTGAAGAGTTGAAGGAGCTGAAGAAGCAACTCGATATTCAAGAGAGAATGGGTCTCATCCGGCCTAGTTCTTCTCCGTGGGGTTGTGGTGTTCTTTTTGTGAAGAAGAAGGATGGAACGGACCGACTTTGTGTTGATTACCGTCCATTGAAAAAGAAGACCATCAAGAACAAATACCCACTTCCCAACATCAACGAGCTGTTCGAACAACTCAAAGGTGCCCAAGTATTCTCCAAGCTTGATCTCCGTATGGGTTATCATCAGATTCGAATCCGCGAGCAAGATATTCCCAAGACGGCTTTCAGGACAAGCTTTGGTTCATATGAATACACTGTCATGTCTTTTGGCCTCGTCAATGCTCCTCCGACTTTCTCTCGCATGATGAACTTCATCTTCAACGCCTACACCAATGACTTCGTTTTGGTCTATCTCGACGACATTCTGGTTTTCTCGAAGAACAAGGAAGATCATGCCAAGCACTTGCGTTTGGTACTCGATAAGCTGAGGGAACACCAGTTCTACGCCAAGTTCTCCAAGTGCGAATTTTGGCTCGATGAGGTTCTTTACCTTGGTCATATCATCTCTGCCAAGGGCATTGCGGTAAATCCTGAGAAGCTGTCTGCAATTGTGAATTGGGGACCACCTAAGAACATGAAGCAACTCCGTAGCTTCCTCGGTCTCGCAAGCTACTATCGAAGATTCGTTGAAAACTTTTCTAAGATCACGAAACCTCTCTCAAATCTTCTCCAGAAGCACGTCAAGTACGTTTGGTCTCCGGAGTGTGACATTGCTTTCAACACTTTGAAAGAGAAATTGGTCACTCCTCCAGTTCCGACTCCGCCTGATGAATCCAAGCCGTACGAGGTCTTTTGTGATGCCTCTCTCCAAGGTCTTGGCGCAGCGTTGATGCAAGAGAAGAAAGTTGTGGGTTATACCTCTCGCCAGTTGAAGCCCAACGAGAAGAACTACCCCACTCATGATCTCGAGTTGGCGGCAGTTGTGCATGCTCTTTTGACTTGGACACATCTCTTATTGGGAAGAAAAGTGGACATCTTCACTGACCACAAGAGTCTCAAGTACATCTTCACTTAGCCTAATCTCAACCTCAGGCAAACTCGATGGGTCGAAATGATTCAATAGTATAATCCGAGTATCGAGTATACTCCAGGCAAGGCCAATGTGATTGCTGACGCATTGAGCAGGAAGGCTTATTGCAACAGTCTTATTATCAAGCCTTATCAACCCGAGCTATGTGAAGCTTTCCACAAACTTAATCTGCAAGTTGTTCCTCAAGGTTTCCTCGCCAACCTTCAAGTCTCTCCTACCTTGGAAGACCAGATTCGCCCAGCTCATCTTCTTGATGCTATGATGAAAAAGGTGAAGATTGGGATTGCCAAGAGTCAACCCAAGTACAAGTGCTACCGCCTTGATGACAAGGATACTCTCTTCTTCGAGGATCGTATTGTTGTGCCCAAAGGTGACCTTCGTAAAGTGATCATGAACGAGGCTCACAATTCTCTCCTCTCCATCCACCCTGGGAGCACGAAGATGTATCAGGACCTCAAGCAGGCTTATTGGTGGACTTGAATGAAGCGCAAGATTGCTCTGTTCGTGAATGAATGTGATGTTTGCAGAAGAGTGAAGGCAGAACACCAAAGGCCAGCTGGTCTCCTCCAACCTCTTGCCATTCCAGAATGGAAGTTTGACCACATTGAGATGGACTTCGTGACTGGGTTTCCAAAGTCCAAACGTGGCAATGATGCTGTATTCGTTGTCATCGACAAACTCACTAAAGTGGCTCATTTTCTGCCTATCAAAGAGTCAATCGCTGCAGCTCAATTGGCGGAGCTCTATACCTCTCGAATTTTCTCTTTGCACGGTATTCCTCAAGTGATATCTTCAGACCGTGGCAGCATCTTTACCTCCAAGTTTTGGGAATCTTTCCAGAAGGCCATGGGCACCAACATCCGCTTCAGCACAGCTTTCCATCCTCAAACTAGCTGTCAAGTCGAGCGTGTCAACCAGATTCTTGAAGATATGCTCAGGGCTTGTGTGATCTCCTTCAGCATGAAGTGGGAGGATTGTCTTCCTTATGCTAAATTCTCCTACAACAACAGTTTTCAAGCAAGTTTGGGCAAGGCCCATTTGAAATTCTGTATGGCAGGAAGTGTCGTACCCCTCTCAACTGGTCTCAAACCGGTGAACGTCAACTTTTGGGAAATGACTTAATCACAGAGGTAGAGGAAATGTGCAAAGTCATTCGAGATAACCTCAAAGCAGCCCAATCCCGCCAGAAGAGCTATTATGAGCACTGTGATTTGGCTTTCGAGATCGGAGATCATGTTTACCTCCGCGTCTCTCCTATGAAAGGTACTCGTTGCTTTGGTATCAAAGGGAAGCTTGCCCCTAGATACATGGGACCTTTCAAGATCGTCAGCAAGAGAGGCGATCTCGCTTATCAACTCGAGATTCCTTCAAACATTGCAAATGTTCATGATGTGTTCCATGTCTCTCAACTCCGAAAGTGCTTCAAGACTCCTGACTGCACCGTCAACTTCGAGGACATTGAGCTCCAAGAAGATCTCTCTTATTGTGAGCACCCCGTTGCTATTCTTGAAGAGATTGAACGCAAGACTCGCAACAAGTCAATCAAATTCCTCAAAGTCAAGTGGTCACACCATTCCGACCGTGAAGCTACCTGGGAACGCGAGGACCACTTCCGTTCTGAATACCCGGCGTTCTTTCAGTCCTAGATCTCAGGACGAGATCCTTTCGTAGTGGTGGAGTGTTGTAACACCCCGGATATGATTTGCCTAATATGTAATCCAACTCTTGCCATTTCTGGTGTTAAGTTATTTTATTTTCTCGGGTTCGGGTTTTTGTCTCCGTGTGTTGTTGTCGTTGTCATGCATCTCATATCATGTCATCATGTGCATTGCATTTGCATACGTGTTCATCTCATGCATCCGAACATTTTCCCCGTTGTCCGTTTTGCATTCCGGCGCTCCGTTCTCCTCCGGTGGTCATTTCTACCTTTCTTTTGTGTGTGGGGATTAAACATTTCTGGATTGGACCAAGACTTGCCAAGCGGCCTTGGTTTACTACCGGTAGACCGCCTGTCAAGTTTCGTACCATTTGGACTTCGTTTGGTGCTCCAACGGTTAACCAAGGGACCGAAAAGGCCTCGTGTGTGTTGCAGCCCAACACCCCTCCATGTTGGCCCAAAACCCACCAAAACCCTCTCCATCATCTAGAGCGTTCGATCACGATCGCGTGGCTGAAAACCGCACCTCATTTGGACTCTCCTAGCTCCCTCTATGCCTATTTAAAGACCCCCTCCGAGATCCACGTTTCTTCTTCCGCCTGAAACCCTAAAAAAACCACCTCGCGCCGTGCCGGACACGTCCGTCCCCGGCCGGACAACGTCCGCCGCCGCCTCCGGCCAGCCGGGGCGCGCCACGTGGCAACCCGGCGCCCGCCACGGCCGCGGCCCGTGGAAGCCCGCTGTCGGCCCTCTCCACCGCGCCACCGGGCCGCCTCCCCGCGCCTTCTTCGCCCCGCCGCCCGACGCCACTGCCCCGCCACCTTCACCTCGCCGGCCGGCGCCGCCACGCCGCCGCGGCTCGCCTCGCCGCCGACCTCGTCACCGCGCCGCCCAAGCGCCGGCGCCGCCTCGCCCGCCTCGACGCCGGCGACCGCCGCCTCCTCGCCTCCCCGCCTGTTCCGGCCGGCCTCCCTTGCTCCGACCGCCCTCGTCAACTCCTGTGAGCAATCCGGCGAACCTCGAAGTCTGTGCGGCCAGATCTGGATTCAGATCCCGTCTCGGTTGACTTTTATCCCCGAAACCCTAATATTTTGCCCATGTTCATCATGTCGTAACTCCGCATCCGTAGCTCCGTTTTAAGCATATAGCATATCAAAATTTTCGCCTCAGAGAGGACATCATTTCATGTCATTGCATCATTTTCATTTGAGTTCATCTTGATGGCCGAAATGCTGTTGGAAGAGTGCTATTTGAGATAATGGTCAGATCTGCTTCTCCAATTAGATATTTGTCATTTTTGCCATGATTATTGTGTGCATGATATGCCCCTGAGCTCTACATGTGTTTTGTTATATGTTTTGCCATCTATCCAAAGGTGCAACCCATGTATTTTTGTGATGTGTGTGGTGACTAGAACAAGCTTGCAAAGTGGGGCGTTCGTTAATGCTGATTTCAGGGACTTAGCATATCCACTAAGTCCTTGGACTGTTTATGTCAATATGACATATGTTCATGTTGTTTCCTAGTGATCCGTGCCTCTTTTGAGGATGATCAGTAAGGATGTTTTGTTAATCGTGTAGTTCTCTATCCATCCATGTATTTGTTTGCAATTATGGAGCACCCTAGCTTGAGGCAATTGAGCTCTACTTTTGCTATTTCGTGAATCTGGGCAGATTGTCTACTTGTTAGCAATTTTGCCGAGGATGTTGTAGTTGATCCGTGCATGCTATGCTATTGTTCTGGCCATGTCTACCTTGTATTTTGTGTATTATTGATGGGTGTATGCTTAGTTTGTCATGACTTGCTCTATAGTGAGCGCATCGAGCTCGTAAACATGCCTAATTGATATCTGTTTCAGCATGCTCCAGTTTTCACCAAGTCTGAGAACTGATTATGTTTTGGCCATGTTCACATGCTTGCAAATGTATTTTCTGATCCCTTTTGGCTCAAGGTCACTAAGAGACCTTTGTTAAGATATTTGAGTAGCTCCATGGCATGTTTTACTTTTCCATGTTCAGGTCTGGTAGCATATAGTTTTCATGCTCCAAAGTGGGCTACCTGATCTGAAATTCCAGACAAGTGTTAATTTCACTAAGTCTGAAATCTGTTTACCAAATGCGTTTTTGCCATGCTTGTTTGAACCTGTTAAGGGATGAATTGGCCGTAGCTCAGTGCTAGTCTTTTGTTAAGCATCATTAGTGGATCTCTGCCATGTATTTTGATGCCATGTTTGGGTGCTTTAGCATGTTTATCTTGTTGCATTTAGATGGCTACTTGCTGTAAATCGCAGAACGTGGTCATATTTGAATTGCTTGCCATTTCCAAACCGTAACTCCGATTCCGGCGTTCTTTATATCGTTTTCAAGCCATTTAATCTCACCTTTCCAGTGGAACACTTGGATTTCCAAGTTGAGGCCAGGTTCATGCATTCCTTGTCAAATCTTGCATATGCATCACATATTGCATCCCGTATAGCATATCATCTTTGCATCATATTGTTTGAGCTTTGCACGTGGTTGATTGCGTTCCGTTTGCTTGTTTGTCTTGTTTGGGTAGATCCGGGAGACGAGTTCACTAACGAGGAGCCCGTTGAGTTTGCTTTCGAGGATCGAGTCAACTCTGTCAACTTTGCAGGCAAGATGATCATACCCTCGAAATCACTACTATCTTTGCTTTGCTAGATGCTCGCTCTTTTGCTATGCCTATGCTACGATGCCTACCACTTGCTTATCATGCCTCCCAAATTGCCATGTCAAACCTCTAACCCACCATGTCCTAGCAAACCGTTGATTGGCTATGTTACCGCTTTGCTCAGCCCCTCTTATAGCGTTGCTAGTTGCAGGTGAAGATTGGAGACCGTTCCTTGTTGGAACATTATTTACTT